>NW_011495042.1:1962764-1997280 GCF_000754665.1 Bison bison bison | reverse complement strand
GCCCTTGGACTGCAAGGAAATCCAACCAGTCCATCCTAAAGGAGATCAGTCCTGGGTGTTCATTGGAAGGACTGATGTTGAGGCTGAAACTCCAGTACTTTGGCCACCTGATGTGAAGAGCTGACTCATTTGAAAAGACCCTGATGCTGGGAAAGATTGAGGGCAGGAGAAGGGGACGATAGAGGATGAGATGGTCGGATGGCATCATCAACTCGATGGACATGGGTTTGGGTGGACTCCAGGAATTGGTGATGGACAGGGAGGCCTGGCGTGCTGCGGTTCATGGGGTTGCAGAGAGTCAGACGCGACTGACTGAAAATGGGGTGCCAACACTCACATGCACTCTATGTATACATACTCTGATTGAACCTCACTGGTTTGGAAGGAACCTCTGGTATATCTTTAGTCTAAACACATTCTTTTAAGCTGGGTTTGCTTTTTTTTTGCGTCCTGACGTATGGTATCTTAGTTCTCTGACCAGGGACCTAACTCATGTCCCCTGCATTGGAAACATGGAGTCTTAACCACTGGACTGCCAGGGAAATCCCTTAAGCCCATGTTTTTTAAGGTCATGATTTTTAGCCTGTGGTGAATCTACTGTATTTCCCCTTCACTTTTTGATTTTAGGGAGTAACTGTGGTTAATTTAATACTGTTTAGTATTCATCGTATTTTTCGTCCCATACCCTCTGCCAAGCGCTTTGTATGCATTATACACGATCTCATTGAACTGTAGAGCAGCCTGTTAGTGGTGCTGCCATCTCCACTTTGTGGATGAAAAAATACAGGCTCTGAGAAATTAGGTTATTTACTTAAAATTACACAGCTAGTAACTTGCCTAGGAACTAAGGCTAGCAAACTTTGCTGGCAAAGTCTATGCTCCTCACCACCACACTATATGTTGTAAAATTTGGGGGTTCATAGAATTATCTGAACATATTGTTAAAAATGACGGACCCACAGGAACTTGTAACTGTATTTGGCTCCAGTGCAGACATCTGGGTGGTTCGGGGGAGAAAGTAAAGCAGATTTTTCAAGTAATACCCTATTATACCCTATAAACTATGTACTATTTGCATATATTAGCCATTTGAAGAAGGGATTTGTAAATGTTTTTAATGCACAATATCCAATCCTTTCTTCGGAGATTCTTATTCAGTTTATTTCTGAGTTGTTTGTTAAAAATGAAGATCAAGCACGTTCATTTCTAATGAACAACTCAGGGAGTTGTGATGCAGCACAGGGACTGAGGAGCGGGCCATAGTTGCTACGTCAAAGGAAGCCCTCTTCCGGCCTTGGGGAGACATGGTGTTGCCCATTGCATCTGTTACAATACTCCCAACTCCTTTTTCACATCTGTTGGGTGACGTGACCTTGATGCTGCAATTGTTTTGAGATAGAGTCTGTCTTGCCTGTTCTGTTCAAACTTCCTTTTGGTCCTTGGTAATCAAATATACCTGAACTGTACATTTCCTGTCTGTCCTTTAATTTACCGGCTTTAATAATGTTTCTGACATAGACCTGTGTTATAAGAGGACTGTCCTTAGTGGGAGGGCTTCTCTGATAGCTCAGAGAAGAATCCGCCTGCAACGCAGGAGACCCTGGTTTGATTACTGGGTGGGGAAGATCCCCTGCTACCCACCCCAGTATTCTTGGGCTTCCCTTGTGGCTCAGCTGGGAAGGAACCTGCCTGCAGCGTGGGAGACCTGGGTTCGATCCCTGGGTTGGGAAGATCGCTTGGCTGGCTTTGGTATGAGAGTGTTTATACAAATATGTTTTAGTTATTTTCTAGTAGACCCAGCCGGCGTGGTGCTGAGTACCCAGGAGGGCGTGTTCCGCAGCAACTGCATGGACTGTCTGGACCGAACCAACGTGATCCAGAGTCTGCTGGCTCGCCGTTCACTTCAGGCCCAGCTTCAGGTGCGCATGCTTTTTTTCTTCTATTAAGTAAACAATTTTTGAAAACCAATAATAAACACATTCATATGCCCCCGCCCTAACCCAGCTCTTTGTGGTTTTGTGTCTTGGCATCCATGGGTATAGTTTGTGCGTGCCCGCGGTCAGTGTGTGTATACGGTTGTAAAGTCTGCTCTTTTGCTCTAGCATTATAGTTTTTTAAGAGTTGTACTGGTGTGCTGTAATTCACTAAGCCATTTAGGTTGCTACATTTTTGGCTTATAGATGAGATTGTAGAGAATACACCTGTGTATATTATTAGCTTGAATTATTTCCTTCAAGTTAACTCGTTCTGGGTTAAAGAGAATTTCTGCTTTCCAAGGGGCTTCCCAGGTGGCCCCGCTTGCCAGTGCAGGAGACGAGAGAGACGTGGATTTGACTCCGGGGTTGGGAAGGTCCCCTGGAGGAGAGCATGGCACCCCACTGCAGCATTCTTGCCTGGAGAATCCCACGGACAGAGGAGCCTGGCGGGTTGCAAAGCGTTTGACTCGATGAAGCGACTTGGCATGCATGCATACTCTCCAAGGGGGTTGCACCAGTTTACCCTAACACTAGCCAGCAATAAGAAAAGAGTCTTGCTAGCATTGTTTTTATTGAGGAATGTTTTCTTTTCTAACGTACCGAGTAGCACCTCTTAAGTTGTTTTGTTTGCATCTCTTTTATTGTCGGCAAGGGATGTTAACACCCAGGGAAATACTCGTGACACAGCTTTGCTTCACCAGTGTGACTGTTTTTGAGAAAGAGTAGGTATAAATAGTTTCTTTTGTTTATATATGGAGTTAAAAATACATACAGCCTAGATTTTCGGACCGCAGTCCTGTTTGTCGTAGGGAGCAAACAGAATGCATCCCAAATGGTTTCCGCCTAAATCATTTGTGAGAATTTGTCTTTGTTTATGGCAATTCTGTGGAACTTGGGGAAGAATTGTGGAGTAAAATCCCTTCCCGAATCCTCACGTACTCATGCTGAAGGCGTGCTCACCGCCTTTGAGTACTCCAGCTTGTGTGATACTGAGTCCTTGTCAGTCTGATGGATTTACTTCAGAGGATATTTTTCAATAGAAACCATATTGGGACTGGTTATTTCCAAGGCTGGTTAACAGGAATCTATTGGACTGGGTTCTGTAATCTGTATTTAACTAATTTACATGCTAAAAACAGTCCTATACAAGCTCAGCAACCTGCAGAGAGCCTTCGGGCAGGAGCTTCTCCAGCCTCAGGGCCCGCTGACAGGCCTCCAGCTGTGCCTGTCCCCTTCCAGAGAGGGCCGGTCACCGGGGTGGGCAGGCCCTGTGCTGGGGGAGTGAGGGAGGGCTCATCCAAGGCGAGCAGTGAGGATAGTGGTTCTAAGAGGCTTGCGGGCCTGAAACAAAGACCGAGGTAGGAGTCCCTCATCTGTGGTCAGTGAGCTCCAAAGGGGAGTCCATGGAGAGACTCGGGCTGCCCGGAGTCCTGAGATGACATGCAAAGGGCCGTGCTTCTGTGCAGTTTGTGGGGAGGGAGGGAGGTGGCATTCCTCTGGTTCTCAAAGGCCCCTGGCTAGGGTAAGTGTGGAGGGCAGCAGTCTGGGTGGTGAATTGTGAGGCGGGCAGAGGGTCCAGGTGGTGGGAGGTTGAGGGTGGTGGCAGGGAAGGAGGGAGCACTGACTGCATACTCCCGCCTTCACCTCTGCCCCTGTCTCTGGGTTTACACAGTTCTGCCGCCGGTGCTGTGGTCTGGGGCTCAGGGGAGAGAGGGGCTGTGGGCGGATGGGAGCCCAGAGAGAGGCTTTGCAGCCGGGCCGAGCAGGAGAGGGCTGTGGTCCACGCGTACAAGGAAGACATCTCCTGGCTGAAGCCAGCAGCCACGTGAGACTCTGTGGAGACTATGCTTTGTGTTCTAAATCACACGTGCTGAAATCTGTAGCATGTAAACATGGGTATGACTCTTGTTGCAGAGACTAGGAGTTTTGCACGTGGGACAAAAGCTCGAAGAACAAGATGAATTTGAGAAGATTTACAAAAATGGTAGGTCATTTCTTGAACAGAGGCAAGGTTATTCAGATTTTGAAGTAAATATTTTGGACTTAGAGCATTGGTGTCAATGATTACTAACTGATTTTTCCTCTCCCCTCCACAGCCTGGGCTGACAACGCAAATGCTTGTGCCAAACAGTACGCGGGAACCGGCGCCTTGAAGACGGACTTTACCAGGCAAGCCGCGCTGAAACCGCGTCAGTCCAGGGCTGCACAGCTCCGGTGCTTGGCAGACCGCTCGCGCAGCTTTTACCCAAGAGCACCCACTGGTGCCTGGGCCTCGTTCCAGACCGTCAGCTGGGACTCGGGGGAGAGGAGGCCCAGGCACCGGTGGCTTCGTGGCGCCCCTGGGTGATGCTGGTGCACAGTGGGGTTGAGCGCCATGGCGCCTCAGCTCCTCTCAGCCACCTGCTGTGCACCTGACTCACCCCAGGCCCTGCAGCAGGTCGGGGAGGGGCCTGGGACTGTGCCCGCGTGATGCTGGGGCTGGTTTCAAGGAGCGTACTGGGGAGTGAGAGGTTGGAACGCTGTGAATTTGTTACAGATGTGGTTGGGTCTTTTTCTGCCGTATGGATTCCCTGGGAGCAAGATAAGGTTTCTAGTCTGTTTGCTTTATACCGCTTAGCCTGGGCTGTGTTTCTCTTCTTGCTTCTTGTCTTTGCAAGGGGAACTGAGCGTGTTTCCTCTCTGTGTCTACTGTGTAAGGCTTTAGAAAGAGGATGCACATTTCTTGGACTCAGTACTGCTTTCTTTTGTGACATGTCTCCTTTATATATTCAGGAATTGTAAAAAAGAAATCTTTACAATTTACTTATCTCCATACCACGTACTTATTGGCCATAAACAGTGTGAGAATTTAATATGCAAATCTGTGATTCAAAACTTAACCTCTTATTTAACCAGAACTGGGAAGAGAACTCAGTTGGGACTTATAATGGATGGCTGGAACTCACTAATACGGTATTACAAGAACAACTTTTCTGATGGATTTAGACAAGTAAGTTTGTTTTCTGATGCTAATTTGTGGTTATTTGGTGGCTGTATCTTTGTACTGTTCCCCATACCTAATTTGGGAGTTACTGTTTCCCTTTTTTTCTCTTCTAGGATTCCATAGACTTATTTCTTGGGAACTATTCAGTGGATGAATTAGAATCTCATAGTCCTTTAAGTGTTCCAAGAGATCTGAAATTCCTGGCTGTAAGAAACCTTTTATGTTTTTTAAGTTGTTAATAGCATTATGACTGAAGGTACAGACGGTCCAACTCCCCTTGACATAAAACATTATGTGTTGTTCTAAATGGAATATAAATACTTACGTTGCCCCAAGGAGCAGATCAGGGAGAAGAGTGGGGTAACTTTGGAATGTTGTCTTCTCTCAAACTTGACTGTCTTTTGCAGCTCCTTTGTTTTGTTTTGTTAACTTTTACAGTGCTGTCTTGGTTTCTGCTGTACAGCAGCGTGAATCAGCCATAATTATACATAAAGCCCGTCTCTGCTGCGCCTCCCTCCCTTCCCCATCCAGCCCCCTCCAGGTCAGCACAGAGGGCCGGCTGGGCTCCCTGTGGCTCCCAGCAGCTCGCCACCAGCTCCATTCTACACATGATCGTGTGTGCACATCAGTGCTGCTTTCTCCGCCCGTCCCACCCTCTCCCTCCCCGACTGCGCCCACGTGCCCGTCCTCTCCATCTGTATTTCCTGCCCGGCAGATAGGTTCATCGGTACCATTTTTCTAGATTCCAGGTATATGGGTTCATACACAGCATTTGTTTTTCTCTTTCTGACTTCACTCTGTAGAACAGTCTCTGGGTTCATCCACCTCACTAGAACTGATTCAAATTTGTTCTTTTTTTTTTTATGGCTGAGTAATACTCCGTTGTATATATGTACCACATTTTAAAAAATCTATAAACAGTAAATGCTGGAGAGGATATGGAGGAAAGGGAGCCCTTTTTCACTGTTGGCAGGAATGTTACCTGCATAGCCATTATGGAGAAAAGCATGCAGTCCTTAAAAAACTAGGAACGATCTGCCATATGACCCAGCAGCCCCACTGTTGGGCATATGCCCCGAGAAACCACAGTTCCAAAAGACACGCACCCCGGCGTCCATCGCAGCGCCGTTTATGATAGCCAAGACGCGGAAGCACCTAGATATCCAGCTGCAGATGCTGTTTAAGTGAGAGTACAGACGTGGAACAGTTGTGAGTGTCTCTCGTTTCAGGGAGACTCTGCTCCCCCTGAGGTTCAGGGATTGCTGGAGGCAAACTTGTGATGTAGAAATCTCTATGTTTTTGACACGTCTCTCGTTTCTGACTCATTCACCAGACTTTGCAAGAGCCTCTCTGGGGTTTCATGCGAGCAGGCAGGGTGTCCTGGAGTGGGGGGCCTAGAGTCTGAGTACACATCTGGGTGACCTCCCTCCTCTTTCTTCAGATCTTTTAATCTGTTTGAAGATTTGGGCAGTTATGATCAAAACTCTAATGACTTTTTCTGAAAGAAAGGTATTTTGTGTATTAGATGCAGACGGGTTCTGTTGTCTTTCAGGGAAAGCTGATTTTACAGCCACGATTAGCATCTTACGTGATGGTTTCTCTCTCTGTTTCCTTTTCCAGCTGCCTATCATCATGGTTGTTGCCTTTTCCATGTGCATTATCTGTTTGCTGATGGCTGGTAAGTCTGCACTGATTTCACATTCATCTTTTAGAATGTTGATCTTTCCTGTATAGCATCTTACGTCTGTGCCTGCTCAGTACGTTGTGTGTCCCTGTTAAACTGAATGAGTAAAGGGAGCAGGTGAGGTGAGTCCTTAGATGACAGGAAGGAAAGTGTATACTCGGTAGCTTGATAGTGTGTTTTTTTCCACTTGAGCTCTTTTTTTTTTCTCATTACCAAAGTAATACATAGTAATTACAGAAAATACAGTTAGACAAAAAAGAAAATGTTATCACCTTTCCTTTCAGAGATAAGCTAATTACTCTTAACATTTTGATGTTTTAATCTTTATAGGTGTGTATTTTTTTTTCAAAAGGCAGATCCTATAAACTTTTTTGTACTGGTTTTTTCACCGAGCAGTATAAATATTTCCCCATGTCTTTTATTTTGAATGGCTGCAAAGTATTCCGTTGATGGATGTATAGTTTATGTAACCAACCACCTGTTGTTGGGCAAGTCAATAGTATTATAGATTAATACCTTACTTACTAAATTTAAATAGAAGCATTGCCTAGGAACCTGAGCTAACAGACAGGAATGTTGCTGGTTTTCTTTTTCCCTCAGTGTTTGCCTGTGTCGCTAAGTTAATGGGGTTAGTTCCTTAGCTGCTTATTTAGTGCTGTTCAGCGCTCTGAGAATGAGTCTGTGATGCTGTGTTTTGCTTGGAGGTGCAGCCTCGGGCACTCTGAAGGGTGCCGCTGGGCTGACAGGCTCCCTTCTCGAGTGTCCCTTTGCTCCCCTGCACAGACCTCGGCTCCCCCTTTCTGGGCTCCACAGCGCGGTGTGTCCCTCCCTCTTCCCTCTCCTAACCGCATAAGCACTGGGGGATTCATCTTCGGAGGCGCTCTGCCCCGTGCTGTCCCAGCACCCCGTGGTGTTTCTAGTTTGGTAGAGTGGTAATGCTTTGCATCCTTGCTCATCTTTCAGAGTACATCAGCAACCTTTTGAAGGCAGAGACCTGTCTTACTGTTTTACCTCCTGTGCCTAGGACACAGGGCGTGCGTGCTAAGTTGCCTCAGCCGTGTGTGCTAAGTTGCCTCAGCCGTGTCTGACTCTTTGTGACCCCATGGACTGTAGCCCACCAGACTTCTCTGTCCGTGGGATTTCCCAGGCAAGAATACTGGGTACAGGAAGCCCTCAGCAAAAGTTTCCTGGATTAAGGCCACCTGTTCACCCCCCTCACTAATTCTGCCAGCTTCTTCAGGGGTGGCTCGGAACCTGTTCGTCTCTGTAATCCCCGAGTGTTCAGCAGTGAAGGTGGTCACGACTCAGGAAGGAGCTGCCCTCCTGTTACTCTAGGGCAGAGGTTAGCGTATGTTTTCCGAAAAGAGCCAGACAATGAGTATTTTCGATTCTGCAAGCTACATATGGTCTCTCTTGCACACTGTTTTTGCAGCTGTTTGAAAATGTAAGAACTCTCATAGGACGAAAACAGGCCAGGGCGTCTCGAGTGCAGCATCGCTGTGTGCCGGGATGGGGGCCTACGTCACGTTCGGGGCAGGGAGGAAAATGAGGGACCAGCGGGCTGTGCTGCTCACGGTTCAGTCCACGCCCTCGGTCCTCTGACTTCTTTCTTTAACACACTGCCCGGTGGATGCCTTTCCTGGGAGCCACTCCGCTGTCGAGCTAGCTTTGTTAGTCTGGGTCTTTTTATACACGCACTTTTCCCTGGAGAGTGTCTGCAAAAGCAGGGATGCCAGGACCGAGACTCAGCCGGAACAAGTGGGTCGTCCCTTTGGGGAGCAACCCAGGGTGGGCTTTTGAGGGACTGCCTTTCTCTTTATCCAGAAAGAGCTTTAAAACCCGGAGCTGTCAGAATCAGCAACTGTACAAGTGTGAGTGTGGCACAAGTGAAGACGGACTGGATGCTGTGGATAGTGATCTGTGATGTCAGTTGTTGTAACGATCTTTGTGGTGGTAGATGTGACAGTGTTTGATTTCTAGCCCCTTCTTTGGTTTTTAGTGAAAGTCGCTCAGTCGTGTCCAACTCTTTGCAACCCCATGGACTATACAGTGCATGGAATTTTTTAGTCCAGAATACTGAAGTGGGTAGCCTTGCCTGTCTGCAGGGGATCTTCCTGACCCAGGAATCGAACCCAGGTCTCCCACATTGCAGGCAGATTCTTTACCAGCTGAGCACAAAGGAAGTCCAAGAATACTGGAGGGGGTTGCCATTCCCTTCTCCAGGGGATCTTCCTAACCCAGGGATCGAACCCAGCTCTCCTGCACTGCAGGTGGCTTCTTTAACGTCTGAGTCACCACGGAAGTGTTGTCAAGTGGTTCTCAAATGTAGTCCCTTGACCAGCAGCATCAGCATAATCTGGGAACTTTTGAGAAATGCAGCTTCGGGGGCCCTGCTCCAGCCTTACCAAAGCACACAGGCTGGGGATGAGCCCTGCAGCTGACACTGTTCCCAGCCCTGAAGAAGATTCTCAAGCCAGCCAGAGTCAGAGAACCACTGGTTCAAACCTTAACTGAGAGTTCTTATGTTTTTCCTTTGGATGTGTTTGTAAACTTGAATGCTGTCAAGATGTGCTAAACAGCTGAAAGCTGGAACTAGTGTCAATAAAATGGCTTGTTATTTATCAGTATTTTGTTTTTTAAAATCAACAGGTGACACCTGGACAGAAACACTGGCCTATGTGCTCTTCTGGGGAGTCGCAAGCATCGGAACATTTTTTATTATTCTTTACAATGGCAAAGACTTTGTTGATGCTCCCAGATTGGTCCAAAAAGAAAAGATAGACTGAATTTGTGTCTGTGGAAAGCGGCTTGGCCTGGAAGATTCCATTATGCAGAACTGGAGTCTTTACTGACCCGCTTTCCACGGCAGCCGAGGTCTTTGTAAATCGTTTATCCAGGAACACATCTTGTGCTGGGTGTGGGGTGATGACTTAGAGTTGATCTGGTGTTAACTGCCTTGATGATCTCTTTACTGTTGGGATAGTTATATTTATAATTTGAAGCTAGTGTATAATTAAAATGTAACCTGAATTCAGCTCACAGAATGGAAGGAACCTATACATCGTCAGTTTAATCAGCCATTGCAGAATGAGTAATATATTTAAAAAATCTAGCTTCTTCGCTCATTTGAAACAGTGAAATTATTTTTCTAGCTCAGTTTATGGTCACTGTAAAAGCAGTTGCTATTAGCAGGCTTACTTTTCCATATACCTTTGGACTTTTCTTAACAGCTTAATGATAAGCTAACTAGTCTGTTCATAACATGTAAATCTACATAGATCAGATAGTTGGACGAAATCGTCCATGACTACATAGCAGGAAGGAGGTGTTCCTCTCGAGTTCTAGTTGGACCGCCTTACGAGTTCAGTCAGCTTGAACTGTGCAGTTTAAGTGTGATGAGAAAAGTTTCAGATGTACTCTATCTTTTTTAAAAGGTGTAAATGAAATCAGCGAATGTAAAGTCTATTCCTTATGCTAGAGGTCCAAAGCCGCCTCGGTCTTCAGGATTGCCCCGGTGTGGGAGCAGCCGCGGTTGGTCAGCCCCTCCCTCCTGGCCCCTGTGCTTTCCTGGGTCTTTCTTCGAGACATGCAGGTCCCTGAGCGCGTCTCATGCCGAGTTCTGTTGCCCTTGGAGGCAGCAGCTGCTTATGCACACACGGTTGGAGGCAGCAGCTGCTTGTGCACACACAGCAGTGTTGGCGCTTTTCACTCTGTGATTATTTTTGTTGCATCAGTAAGTGTGTCTGAAATTCAGTGCTTCCAGGTAGTCATCGCTCTCCAGATCAAGGACCAACTGACAGCTTTAATTTATGTGCAGAAATAAACCTGAAAAATACGCTTTAGAAGCTGTGCATAGTTCTAATGAATAAGTCGGAAACTGTATATTGAAATTGTAATTATGAGGTTTAAAAACTAGGAAGTATCTAAGATAGTGTAATTGCCACTATTTTATAATAGTTCGATTAAATACCGCTGCAATATTTGTGTTGTGGTTGAAAATTATGTACAGTTTTTTTTTCCAATGGTAATACCTTTTGTTGTCCTTAAATATCTCTAAAAAGCGCCTTGATTTTAACATCACCTTTTTTCCCAACATTATCGTTTATAAACATTAATAAGAGTTGTTGCTTTTAGAAACTCTAAAGGAAATAATAGCTGGAAAACCCTCTGTAGCTTACAGTCAGTCATTAACACTCACAATAGGGTAAGTAATTAGAACTGCCTACTCTTAACTTGTAAATAAGCATCATTTGTTCCAAAGAGAAAATATCAAAACTCGGTTTATGTCTACTGTGATGGATCGTCAGATGCTACTGGGCATTTCACATTAAGAACTTATTTCAACAACCATGACAAAGACCAAATCTGAATGCTAATGTGGTTGTTTTGCAGTGAATGGGCTAATGTTGGTGTGTTAGACCTTGAGGTGTCAATATTTCAGAAACCTGCAGTAATTTTATTCCTAAATTCATGTACTGTCTCATCTGTAAGTGAAAATAAAATGACATATTCTTTTCTAACTAATGTTGGTGTCATTCCTATACCTTGTCTTCAAAGGGATGTTCTTTTTTATTTCAGAATTTTAAGAATCATGCAAAGCAGCGCACAGTCATTATTATCTTTAAAACATTATGTTCTTTGCCACATAGGCCTCTCCATCTTGGCAGTTTGGTTCATCAAAGCCCATAAGTCACAGTCTTCTTGAACCTCATCTCCGAAGTGTCCTCTCATCTCTCACACGTGCCTTCTTCTCTGCACTAGAAACAAGTCACTGGGTCAGCGCACTCGGGGAGGGGACCGCGCGGGGCACGGGTACAGGGCAGGGCCTCTCTGCGAGCCTGGCCACGTAGCCTGGAAGGAGGGGAGCAATCCAAGGTCGTGACTCAGAGCTGGTGAGAATCGGGTGTTCCCTGTGCTGTGCCTTTGGGGCTTCTGAATTGTCTGTAAGATTGCTTGTCCTTAAAGATTTGTTGGAATACTTGTTTGTAGAGGAATTCTCTGTTGGTGTCTGTGACTTCTCTCTTCATTTTCTTGTGACTTTTGGTGAAAGAAGTGTGTACTTGCAGTGGTGTTGAATTTACCAAACATCCGCTCCCACCGCTTGTGCCTGGGTATGGCCACATGGCTCAACTCCAAGGTGGGGGCATCCTTTTGACATACTTTTGATCTTTTCACCTCTTAGGTCTTTTTTCCTCCCTGTAAAGTAAGGAAAGGACCTGTGTCTGTCCAGGTAGATCAGATTATGCTGAGGTAACAAATGAGCCACACAAGCTTCCACCTGGAAGCTTCTTCCAGCTCTCAAGGGCATTAAAAAAAAAAAAAAGGCTTATTTCTCACTGCTTCTGTGTGTCCTTGAAGGGTCTGCTGCAGCTCTGTGACGTGCCATCTGCATCCTGGGGCCCAGTGATGGAACAGCTTCACACGGGAACATGACCAGTTGTCCTGGCAGGAAGGAAAGGGAGACATTTCCACTTGAAGGTGACAGCCCCTCCTGCTCACATTTCATTGGTCAGAGCAGGTCGCGTGGCCAAACCTGAAGTGCGGGATGGAGGAGTGCAGCCCGGGAGAGACTGTGTGCTGTGACCTGACACGTGGTCCAGTTTTCTTGTCCCGCGTGGTTTCTGGGAGAGGCAGCAGAGAGCCTGCCGACTGCCCCGCCCTGTAGTACAGCACCGCCTGTCGGGCTGCAGGCTCCCTCCACTCCCAGGGGCATCGGGCTTCTCCACTGCCGAGAACGCGTCCTCACTCTGATGCCTCTTGCAGGGTGGCCTGGCTCTGCCCTGAGCTTGGGGCCCCGGCTCCTCAGTCTGTGGGCCGGAGGGTTCTCCGGAGGGTGTTTTTCAGTAACCCAAGTCTTGGGTACTCATAGCTGTTTTTGTTTTTTTGACAATAGGGATCTGAGGTGAGAGCCATTTGCAGACATCAGATTAAAGTCACAGTTGTCTCAATTCTTGGGCTTGTCAGAGGTTTGAAAAGTGACTCCTAGAGAGGGGTGTGTGTAACACAGCAGCACCAGAATTTTTGGTCTGTGGGATTTTTTTATTTACAGAGCATCCTGTGAAATTGATTTTGGATAAGGCATGCGTGAGAGCAATCACTTGGCCTTGGAGTTGAGAAACGTGGGCTCGGATTTGTATTTGGACCTCACTTGAGTGTTGAACTTGGTCTCTGCACATTTTTTGATTCTCATCCACACGGCACTTCGCTGAGATCACCACGCGGATGCACACACACACCTGCTGAGAAGCCCAGGTAAGTCTACAGGCGGAAGGTCTTCCTCGAGGTCCAGCTCCCGTCCTCTGGGTTGGACGTCATGCAGAGGCGCCATGAACGGGGTTTCACTGCGGGGAGCGGAACAGTTAATGAGTTGTTGTGACGTGTGTAATTATCACCACGAATGCCCTGGTCCTGGCTGGACTGGTTAGATGGCCTGTTTGTTCTTAGCACTTCCTTTAACCAGTTATTCTGAGCATGACTTTGTCTTTCCTTTTTGTTTTAGCCCAAGGCCCAGGCATTCCTCTTTCTTCATTCGCCATTTTCAATGATGCATGCCTTTTGTGTA
The DNA here is from genome assembly GCF_000754665.1 of Bison bison bison. Lineage (NCBI taxonomy): Eukaryota > Metazoa > Chordata > Mammalia > Artiodactyla > Bovidae > Bison > Bison bison. The sequence continues at coordinate 1,984,075 of NW_011495042.1, read as the reverse complement.
TTGATTTTTCTTGCTGTACAGAGCTACAGTATCATCCATTAAAATATCATCTTACATTTTATGTCCTAAATTGATCTCCTGTTACAGTCGGGTTTAAGTGTAGATTCTGAGATGAGAAGTAGAAAGTACAGGTCGTCGGTCGTGTCTAGGAGACCTGGAGATGTCCTTCTGTCTGAGCTTTTGGGAGCACACCTCCTCCTGGGTTCTCTACTCCACAGTCTCACCCGTTGATGTCTTCTCTATGTTCTGGTTTCCTCTTACTGGAAGGTAGTCTCACAGTGTTGTGAGTCAGGAGTCACAGCTGGGTGTGAGCTCAGCTGGGTGATTCCTGTGACCCAGGGGGCGCTGACGGGGGTCTATTAGCTGACAGAGGGGCTGCTCTTCCTGGTCCAGGTGGGTCTGGCGCTACACAAGGGAGGCCAGAGGCGGGCGCCACTGGTTCTGTTAGCTCAGCGCCTCCACGCGGCTCTGCAGCCTCGGGCGGCCCGAGTGAGGGGTCCACTAATCCAGGTGGAAGCTTGTGTGGTCGAGCCTCTGATGTCAGAGGGCGTCCCTTCCACCAGGTTCCCTGGTCGGATCACTCAGAAGCCCATTCAGATGCCTGGGGAGGCACACAGACCCCCTCTTCTGTGAGAAGAATGGAAAGGAAGCTGTGGCTGTGTCTGCAACACTGGGGTTTTTGTAGCCTTCCGCCCTAAGCCCTCTTCTCCACGTACACACTTGCCCCTGGTGATGCTGTTTAGAAACCCGGGTTGAATAGCATCTTTATACTGTGATTCCCAAAAATATGCCTCTAGATTGGATCTTTCCCAAAGCTTAGATTCTAATGTTCAGCCTACCACATATTCCCCCCTGATGCACAGTCGCCTCAAACTTAATGCAGTCTAGCAGAGGTGTTTCCCTCCCCCGCCCCCCACCCAGGGCTCTTGATTTGTACTCTGTAGACTGGCTGGTTCCATGCCCAGCTTTCTCCATCTCAGAAAATGCCACCAACATCCACCCAGTAAGTGTGACATTATATCCGTCTCCTTCTTTCAACTATGCATCCTGTCCCTAAGCAAGTCTTAGCAGCTCTCCCCTCCAAAATACCAGACCCACCAGTTCCTCCTGTCAGTGTCCACCCCAACCCCGTCTCTCCCATGGGCTCGTACCCCCGTTTATAGCCCCTCCGGTCCCTTCTCCACAGCTACCAGTGATCTTCCAGTGTCAGCTGGGTGACCCAGGGCCCCACGTTAAGGCCCTCGGGTGAGATTTTGCTGCTCTCTGAAGGCTACCAGGCCTCATCTGACCTGGTCCCCCTCTGCTCCCTAAGCCCACCCACCATCACTCTCCTCCCCAGTCCAGCTGCAGGCCTCCTTTCTGCTCCTCCTCCCTGCGGGCCTTTGCACGGCTACTGCCTCTGCCTGGATGGACCTTCCAGCAATTCCAGCAACTACAGTTCATTCTCCAAAATTCAGGCCCCACCTCTCCTCCTCAGCCACTTGATATTACGCATTGTCCCTCTCACACCATCACCAGGCTCGTTTATTTCCTTTTTAGAAAAGACCGCAGTCTGTGATCGTATCATTTATTATCTATTATTGTTTCTCTTCCCTTCTAGAATCTGATAGCGATCAAGTCCAGGGACCGGAACTGTCCCTAGAACCTCCCCAGGGCTGGTTTTCAGACTCCATGAAGGTGGATCCTGTCCTTTGGCTACTGCCCACGTGCGGTAGCCAAAGGACATGAGATTGACCTGAAGAGACGGGTCAGAAAGTTCTGGTTGAGAATTTCATATTTGTAGATGCACTTTTTGCCTTGCAAAAGGATTTTTTAAACCGGTCACTCTTTCTTTCTTTCTTTCTTTCCTTGAATGTTCGGTAGAAAATGTAGGGTGAGTTCTTTTCCCCAGCTTTTCTGTCTATAAAATGCAATAGCCACAAATTTTTATGTACAACAAGTTATAAAAAAAATCTAACACAGTAGGTAACACACCCTTTCCACCCCAGGACAGTTCCAAGGTCACACCCAGGCCTAGTGAGTGGGTTCTTGTGGCCTCAGCCAACAAGGGATCCTGAGGTGGGCAGATTGCCCAGGACCTCTCTCTCAGAAGGATTGGAAAGATTCTGCAGCAATTCAGAAGAGCTTACATTCTGCTTAAATCCAGCAAATTAGAATTATTTCCCTGATTTTTCTTTGGGATTCTGCCCTTTCTGTTACCATCTGACCCTGTTCTCAGGTGATGACCCTCCCACACTACTGCACTGGTGTGGCTTCAGCGCATAGGAGGAAGCAAACATGAAAGAGAGATCAGACAGATTCTCTGTTCCTTTATTTTCCTTTTTTTTTCCAAAATTAGGTAGTATGTTTACATAATGAGGGGAAAAACTTGTGTTTAGAGATTTCGAAATGACATTCCATAAATGACCAAAAAGACCGAGAGAGATACCTGTTTAGGGTTTTATTATGACGGTGGCTAAAAACACAATATTTCCCTGCCTGACTTTTTAGCCCTAGGAGTTGGTGTGCTTAGTGTAAGTGGGAAGCTCACAGAGCCCCTGCCTGGTGCTGATGTCATGGTGCCGCTGAGCGTGCGGGGATGGAGTGTGCCTTCTTCCTTCGGCTTCCTGGAGGAGGGTGGACGGATGGCAAGATGACTGCTCGGGTGCAGTCCCTAGAAAACAGCCAGGAAAGGCTTCTTTGAAACAGGACTAGTGGTTTAAGAGGATGACTGTGAAATGTTCTGCTCTTCATGCAGTTCTTAGAAACCAGGATAAAACTGAACTGAAACTGGAGACAGTTTCATCTGGAGCACATTAGTCTATAATAATGGTTCTTCTGTGTTTGACTTTTGTGAGCAGAAATTATTTTGGAGAAGTGACTTTTCCGTGCTCAAAAGTGCTCTCAGACTTTTAAAGGTCACTTTTGATGTTAATGCTCCTGAATGTTTGACCCATTCCCCCTCTCTCTCCAGTAGGGCACCGGTTCTCAGGTCCCAGGGGTGGCCCATTCCCCATCTCTCTCCAGTAGGGCACCGGTTCTCAGGTTCCAGGGTGGCCTGCGCACCAGGAGTTTTAAGTGCGCCCGGCGGGCTGGCAGGGACACTGCAGTGGAGGACCACTGAGGCCCAAGCACTGTGAGTGTGGTGCTGCTTGAGGACAGAATTTGTCCACGCTCCTAAGGACCCTGGCATTTGGGGCTGAGATGCCCAGCTGACGAACAAGCCTGGAGGGGTGCCTCTGTTTAAGGATCGTGACTGAGGGCTGAGGTGGAGCCCGAGCTGGAAGGTGGTAGGAGCAGACTCTGGTGTATTTTCTATCGAGCGTGTCCACTCTTCAAGCCTTGACAGCTGAGGGGTCTGGACACTGAAGAACCCTCTGATGAGAACTCACAGGACTGACTAGATGTGGTACGTAAATCATACATTTTAAAGCCGAGTGGTTTTTTTTCCTATCGCGGTTTATCACAGGATGTAGAATACAGTTCCCTGTGTCCTTCGGTAGGACCGTGCTGTTTGTCCATCCTGTACATAGTAGTCCCAGACCCCCAGGCCATCCTTCGGCCACCATCCCTCCCTCTTGGTGACCACAAGTCGGTTCTCTGAGTGTTTCTGTTTCGTAATGAGTTCCTCTGCGTTGTGTTCTAGCTTCCACTTACAAGCGATATCATGATATTTGCCTTTCTCTTTCTCACTTGCATAGTGTGAATCTCTAGGTCCATCCCTGTTGCTGTAAACGGCATTATTTTGTCCTTTTTTGTGGCTCAGTGATCTTCCACTGCATATACGTGCCACATCTTTCTCCATTCATCTGCTGATGGACATTGAGGTTGCTCCCAGGTCTTGGCTGCTGTGATAGTGCTGGCAAGAACATACGGGTGCATGCATCATTTTGAATTCTAGTTTTGCCTGGATGTATGCCCAGGAGTGGGATTGCTAGGTGATCTGGCAACTCTGGTTTTGTGAGGAACCTCCATACTGGTTTCCACGGTGGCTGCAGCAGTGAACACTCCCACCAAGAGTGTAGGAGGCCCCTTTTTGCTACACCCTCTCCGCATTTATTTGTAGACTTGTCCGTGACGGGCATTCTCACCCGTGTGATGTTTTCACTGTAGTTTTGATTTGCATTTCTCTCAAGATTTCTGATGTTGAGCACCTTTCCATGTGCATATCGGCCACCTGTACGCTGTCTTTGGAGAGATGTCTGTCTAGGTCTTCTGCTCAGTGTTGGGTTAGGTTGCTGTATTACTGTTGAGTTGTATGAGCTATCTGTAAATTTTGGAAATTAAGCCCTTGTTAGTAACATTTGGAAATATTTTCTCCCAGTCCATAGGTTGTCTTTTTGTTTTGTTTATGGTTTCCTTTTGCTGTGCAACAGCTTATACGTTTGATTAGGCCCTATTTTATTTTCGCTTTTATCTCTATTGCCTTGGGAAACTAACCTAAGAAAATATTGGTGTGGTTTATGCCAAGAGAATGTTTTGCCTATGTTCTCTGCATCTTATGGTGTCATGTCTTATATTTAATTCAGTCTTTAAGGTCATTTGGGGTTTATTTTTGTATCTGGGATGAGGGTCTGTCCTAACTTCATTGATCTACATGTGACTCTCCAGCTTACCCCACATCTCCAAATGGTCTTTCTATAACTGGGCATCAGGTGAAGCTGGAAGTTTATAGCATGAAAATAAAAAGTTTTAAAAGAAAAGCCATCTCCAGCCGATGTCCCAGGTGAGTGTTTAAGTGTCTTTAAAGATGTCTGTACAATGTACCCAAAGAACCTTCCTGTGCTTCACTGCGATCATGGGATTCAGGAATGTTAGAACAGGAAGGGACCCTCTCAAGTCAGAGTGACCTTGACCTGCTTACTGTTACAGGTTAAAAGCAGATGTTTGCATGGTGAACTAACGCCGTGTCATAAATACGGTGTCTTCACTTTAGAAAGACTGGTCTCAAACAGAGCCTCTCTTTACATTTTGCAAGACTTACGTACAGGTAAATTAACACTAACTTGTGATCATGGCCTTTCCTGTAAAGAGCTGGTCGTTATGTCCAAATATTACCTTAGGCCTGTGGGAAAGTTGGCTTCACTTTCATCCTTGCAGTGGCTCTGGCAGCTGGTGAGGGCTCTGAGACACTGGGGTTTGGGGTTGTTCGTGGAGAGGCCGCAGGTGAGGGAATCGTGACCTCCTGTGTGAGCCCTGAGCAAAGCCCCTCTTTATGGCCAGCCCATCCTCTCAGGGAAGACCACAGTTGATTGCAGGCTCACCGTGACTGAAAGTAGAACTCATTTTGCTCTGATGACATTGAGATTTGTCATCTTAGGCACTGAAAACTCCTTTTCCCAACTTCTCTACAAATGAATGCCCTCTAATATTTTGAGATTTCTTCAGAAAAAAAATGCTAAAATTTTATTTAATAAAAATTAAAGTCAAATTTCAGTTCACAGTGCACCCTGCTTGTTGGACTTTGCTGCCATCAAACAGCCACCTTCCAGACTCGCTGTGGGAATCCTGCCTCTGGTTGCGGGGTGTGACTGGGATCGCGGAGGTGACACAGGGCCGCCTGGTGGGCAGGACGGGGCTCCTCATCAGGGAGTCACCTCCTCACCTTCCTGATTGGCAAGAAGACAGCGGGCCGAGAGGGTCTGGAGTTGGGATTTCTGGCAGCAGCCGATGCACCCACCTTTGGGTGAGGGGCTGGAATAGAGCTGCTGGTGTAGGTCCCGGGGCACCCGGCTCTCAGGCCACAGGGGCTGTGTCTCCTTGCTTGAGGCGGCGTGTGATGAGCGTGCCCAGGGCCCCGAGCGGGATGCACATGGTGGAGGCGGCCACAAGCAGCCCGATGACGGCCAGGGCATGGGGCGGGTAGTCCTTGGTCACCAGCTGACCCTGAGGAGAGAACCCGAGTGTCAGGAGACGCCCCCCCAGTGGGAGGAGGAGCGTGTCCGTGCCCCTCAGTGAACACAAGCAGCGTGCTTGCTGTTTGGGGCTCCCTGTGAAGAGCGACCATGGGAATGATGAAGGCTTGTGTTCAAGGCAGCAACAGAGGCACCGAAGGGCAGGGGCTCCCCTTGCCCAGTGCTGTCCCGTTGGATTGCCCCCCATCGGACACAGGTGGCCCCTAGGAATGTGGCCAGAGATGAGAGGGCTGGATTTTAAATTTTATTTAATATTAATGAGTTCAAACCACCCCCATGTGGATTGTTAGCTACTAAGTCCAGTAACACAGCTCTCGTCTCAAGAGAAGGGTTGACGGACTTAGTTGGTAGGATTTGTGGTATTTCCCTAAATGCAAAATTGATGACAAACCAGTTGAGGCCCCAAAGCCAACAAACGCTGCCTTCCCACCAAGGAACCAGAGGACACTCGAGTCGAGGGAGCCTGCTGTCAACCAACGTATGTACGGTGTGTAAACCAAGACGCCGCGCCGTGTGTGGCTGTGGGAAGCAGCCCACAGGCGTCTGTTGCTCTTTATGTTCTCTGTCTCAGATGCAGAAAAAGCTTTGACAAAGCTCATCACTCACTCACAGTAAAAACGCTCCAGAAAGTAGTCAAAGAGGGAACTTTCCCCAACATCATAAAGGCTATAAATGACAAACCCACAGCAAACCTCATTCTCAGTGAAACCCTGAAAGCATTTCCGCTAAGATCAGGAACGGGCCAAGGACGTCCCTCCCACCATGCTTATTCCACAGTTTCCTCCCATTCCCTGTTTTGGGGGCTTCATGTGAGGTGCTGTTTTGTAGACCTGCTTTGTATTTGTAGATGAAGATACTAGTGTTCTCTTTTCCATGTAAACAGAATAAATTGCCCTCTCAAATTACTATTTCTATGACTTTATAACAGCCTCTTTCGCTCATAATTGGGGAAAGGGTATATTGTGTATGTTCAGTCTATTCTTCTGAAATCGTTGCGTATGCCCCCTTAATGACTTTGTTCCCCCTCTTTTTATTTCCTGTTAGGAATTAGAAATTAAGAAAATGTCCAAGACTGGTAATAAGCTTGCAGAGTTCCAGCCAAACAGCTTGTACATCTGAGGAAACAGCAAGCACTTTGGCTCTGAGTTCACGAATCACTTCCATGTCCACACAGAAGGGATGCATAAGGGATGCATTCCCAGATGCTGAGAGCAGGAGCAGTGTCTGCTACAACAGTAGTGGGAACCTTTATATCCATAACTCTATGACTTTTTCTGAGATACTTACTTTTAACTTTTTGTACTGGAGTGAAGCTGGTTGACAGTGTTGTGATAGTTTCTGGTGGAGAGCAAAGGGGCTCAGCCATACGTACATATGTATCCATTCTCTCCAGACTCCCCTCCCATCCAGGCCGCCACATACCACGGAGCACAGTGCCCTGTGCTGTGCACTAGTAGGTCCAGTCCATATAGTTTTGGAAGTCCTAGCCACAGTGATCAGAGAGGAAAAAGAAATACACACTGGAAAAGAAGGTGAACGATCACTCTCTTCTGTGTATCGTAAGTCATCTGCAAATCCTAGAGAGCCACCAGAAAACTGGTGCTAATCAGTGAATCTGTTACAGTTGCAGGACACAAGATTAATGCACAGAAGTCTCGCATCCCTGTATACTAACAAAAGATTGGAAAGAGAAACGAAGAATTCCATTTACCATCACAACAAAAAGAATAAAATCCCTAGGAATAAATCTACCTAAGGAGGCAAAAGACTTGTACTCAGAAAACTATAAAACAGTGATGAAATCAGAGATGACACAAACTAATAGAGATCTACCGTGTTCTTGGCCTGAAAGACTCCATACTGTGAAATGACTACATGCCCCAAGCAAGCCACAGACTCGCTGCAATCCCTGTCAGACTACCAAGGACATCTTCACAGAACTAGAACGAAACATTCCACCCTTGGAAACACAGAAGACTCCAATTTCACAAATTACTAGAGAAATGAGAACTACAGTGAGGTATCAGTGGGAGAGGAGGATGGAATGAATTGGGAGATTGGAATTGACATATATATAATACAGCGTATAAATAGATAACTAATGAGAACCTGCTCTGTAGCACAGGGAGCTCTACTCAGAGCTCTGTGGTGACCTAAATGGGAAGAACGTGCAAAAAAAAAAATGGATATGTATGACTGATTCACTTTGTCATGCAGCAGAAACTAACACAACATTGTCAAGCAACCATACTCCAATAAAAACTGAAGAAAGCAAGGACCTGGATGATGATTCCCCGCTGTGACACACAACCGCCCCTGTTGTGGAGAGGCAAGGAAGACCCCCGAGGTGGCAGGTACCTGGGCGGCGTCCCAGGCCTGGTACCGCAGGGTCCCTGTGGTGATGTAGTCACTCAGGTAGAAGATGAAGAGGCTGATGATTAGCAGCGGGCTCACGCCGCCCCACATGGCCTTCCAGTACCAGTTCAGGGCGCGTCCAGTCATGGCCTTGAGGTCGCTTTCAAATCTGTTTGGAGAGCGGGGAGAGAGAGTCTGGATAGTCCGTGCTGTTGGAGGCAGGTGGTCCAGGCCATGGAGCCCTCTGTGCTTAGGAAGCTTTTGTGCTGGGCACTACTGGTGCTTGAACACGACCATGGGGAGAGGGGTCCTGGGGGAGGGGAGAAGGGCACAGGCTGCCACCAAGAGGGCAAAGCGACCGCCCACAGGTGAGTGGACATCAGAGGACATGCCTCTGGTGCCAGCCTCCAGGAGAGGCTGCTGCTGTAGACAGCAGGGCAGCGCCCAGCACCAGCAGGCACAGAGGGCCTGGTGAGACGCCCATGAAGCCGTCCTCAGCCCCGGGGGGCCCCGAGGGCAGCCCTGCCCCGTCCCTCCCGCCCTGCAGCCCACCACTGTGGTGTCCGTGTCTGCGGCCCCTCTCTTTGTTTCTCATAGCTTGACCCTTGCCTGAATTTAGACATAGCCTGACAGTGTCTGTCTTACAGTAGACTGGAGCGGCTTCTCCGGGATTCTGGAAACTACATGTGGAGAAAGTGCTGGGAGTCGTGGCCTTCGTGGGTGCGTTTCCCATGCAGCCCTACCTGCTCAGCCCATACAGGTAGCACACGGCGACCGTCTCCGCCAGGACGATGAGCAGCAGGGACAGCGTGGCAGCGTAGTCGTTGAAGATGTCGAACCAGTAGCTGCCAGCCTCCATGGTGAACAGCATGCCGATGGCGCAGTTGGCGAGGCACACCAGACCTGGGACCACAGGACCCCCTGCTCACCCGCCTGTTCCCCCAGCTTCCCGTGGGGCCAAGGCGGTGGGAGGTGTGTCAGCAGGACTTCCTGACGCTCATTCACGGAGGGGTCTGGCAGAGGACACCTGACCCAGTGTAGAAGGTAAAACGGGGCACTGATGTCTAAGTGGTCCCACCCGGGCTGTGGGCCTGCTTATGTTGTTTATCCCAACAACTCAACCTCCGAGCTCGGGGGAGGTGAGTTAGCGGGGAGGAGAGTTGAGCTGCAGGACTCCCAGTGGAGGCCTGACATCTGACCGGGGAGAGGGGTAGAGAGGGGAAGAGGAGAAATAAATGCTGACCGAGATCCCATGGCGCCTTAGGCATTTGTCCCGTCGGCTCCTGAAGGCTATGAGTCAGGTAGCGGGAGTTGAGCCCCCTTTTATAGGGTGGGGGAGCCAAAGCTCAGAGATGTCGGGTAACTTTGCCAACATCACACAGCACGAAAAGCAGCAGTGATGGAATTCAGACACCCCCCAAAAAGTATGAGGCCCTAACGCTGCCCCCTCGCCGTCCACTGCCACCCGCCATGAGCCCCACCGGTGTCCCGAGGGGAGAACAGGCTGTGAGCCGTCGGGGAGCTGCAGCCGCACAGTGCTGGCTCCTGAGAGGAGAGATGCCAGCGGGCGCTGACAGGAGCAGAGCTGGGTTGGGGCTGGAGGGCCGTTGTGGATGTGTTGGAATGGTGTCATCAGAGGCAGGGCTTGGGGGGCCAGGGCCCTCCAGACACTGAGGGTTGGAGAGGAGTGGATGGGTGGTGGAGTGAAGTGGAGAGGCATGCTTGTCCACCAAGAGCAGAATGGGCAGATATGTTGTCGTGTGTGGGCTGTCGATGGATTTTTTTCACAGAAAAGAGATAGATGATTACTGCTTGCCACAGAGTGTATGGATGTGAGAGGTGGACTATAAAGAAAGCTGAGCGCCGAAAAATTGATGCTTTTGAACTGTGGTATTGGAGAAGACTCTTGAGAGTCCCTTGGACTGCAAGGAGATCCAACCAGTCCATCCTAAAGGAAAACAGTCCTGAACATTCATTGGAAGGACTGAAGCTGAAACTCCAATACTTTGGCCACCTGATGCGACAAACTGACTCATTGGAAAAGACCCTGATGCTGGGAAAGATTGAAGGTGGGAGGAGAAGGGGACGACAGAGGATGAGATGGTTGGATTGCATCACCGACTCAATGGAGATGAGTTTGAGTAGGCTCCCGGAGTTGGTGATGGACAGGGAAGCCTGGAGTGCTGCAGTTCATGGGGTCGCAGAGTCAACGGAACTGAACCAGAGTGGATTTCACAGACTGAGTTTGAATGACGACGACAGACAGACAGGGTAAGTACAGTGTGATTTAACTGACGTGCAGTGTGAGAGCAGGAGCAACCTCAGAAGGCAGCATTCGGAGCAGAGGTGGCTGCTGGGGGTGGGGCGTGCTGCCTGGACAGCAGCGGGAAGGGGCTCTCAGGTGAGAGAAAGGCTCTGTACCTTGACTCGGTGGTGGTTCACTGAGAGTGTATTTAAGAAATGTACAAATTGTCGTCATTATTCTTGGGTCAGCACAGACAAAAGCATGTTCTCTGAATGCCTGGAGAGCTTGGAGGGCCATGTTGGGGAGTCTGGCCTTTGCTGAAGGTTGGGGTGACCACCTGACTTGCCCATGATGTGGAGGGCCAGACGTGGGGTGAGTTACATTCCCAGAGCGCCTGACAGAGCTGTGGCAGGACTCCTGGATGCGGCAGTGACTCAGGGAGCAGGTGCGTCCTGAGGACAGCACCTCTGTTCGGCCCCCCGAGCCCCACCGCCTTGGTGCCTGGCCCACTCACCGGAGATGGCCTCCTTGGGCAGGTAGCTGGAGATGACCTTGCTGTCCGTCAGAGGGGTGAGGATGGCAGCCGTGTTGCCCAGCATGCTCCCAATGCCCAGCAGTAGCAGCATGAAGAAGTAGAGCACCGACCACAGCTGAGATACCTCCATGTTTTTAATGGCCTCCGTGTAGACGATGAAAGCCAGGCCAGTGCCCTGAACGGCCTATGCGAGGCAAGAACATAGTTACACACCCAGGGAAGTTAGGACTCCTCAACACTCCTGCTGTGAGTGACCAGGCTCCCAAGAAATTACTGCAGGACGTGAGGGCCAACTGGCGACAAGCCTGCGCCAAAGTGTGAAGAAGAGTGAACTTGTGTTTTCCTTTTTAAAAATCCCTGAAAAGATGCCCAGTATCTCCAGGGCTTAGAGAAAGGCAGGTGAAATCAACAACGAAGTATCTCCTGGCACGTGTCATCAAAGAGATGACACAGAACATCTGATGGGGAGGGTGTGGAGAAAAGTGACTCTGAGGAAGGCGTTTGTGGAAGGCTGAGTGGCTCACCGTATGCAGAGAAGTGACGAGGTCCTTAGGGAAGGAAAGGTGCAGCGCCCTAAAGCCCTGGCAGTCCCACTCCCGCTTGCATGTGGGGAGAGGAGACCATCATTCGAAAACACACACGTAAGCACTCTACTGGCCTTTGCCCATCTACCTGCAACAGGCAAGGCGTGGAAACTACCAGAATGCCCAGCGACAGAAGAAAGGATAAAGAAGATGGGCTCAGATAAACAACAGACTGCTACTCAGAAAACCGAATGACAGCACAGCCTGACGACAGTCTGGATGGACCTGGACAGGATCTCATAGCTAGAGTAGGTTGGACAGAAACACCAAGCACATACAATACCACTCATAGGTGGACATTTAACAGCAGGGAACTAACACACTGAGGAAATGGAAACAGCCAGTTTCAGGAAAGAAACTGAGTGTTTCTAACATGGCTAATGTGGAGGGTGGAGAGGGAAATTAGGAGGTGGGGTTCTCAATACACACACATGCTGGTACTCAGGTGTGTGTGTGTACATATATATATGTATGTGTGTGTGTTATGTATGTATCTGTATCTTAAATAGACAGTAAACGAGGGCCTACTGTAGTGCAGGGATAATTGTACTCACTCACAAATGACTATCTCCCAAAATCCAAAGATAATGTGGTCCTTATATATGTGATACTGAGTCCAGTTACTAATGATCTCAACATGGCACTGTTAATTGTACTCTAGGAGATGATAAAAAGTGAATTACTTTAGAAATACTCTTTTCCATTCAGGAATACACAGTTCGAGACGGGATCATATTCTGGAGCCTGAAGTGGCCGTGACGCCTCAAGAAAAAGTCATGATTCCCCTAAGTGGGGAGAAAGTGACAGCCTTCCATGGAGGCCACAGCAGACCTTAAGTGCCTGGTAAGCCCTGGATGGGACCCAATCAGATGAGCCTTCCTGCAGGTACAGCAAACCTCCTATGGCTAAAGGATGGTGTATCCCAGGGCAGAGTGAAAAGTCACCCAGTCTTCATGGCTCCTGGAGCAGAGGTGCTTTGCCCTCCTTCTTAGAGTTCCTGAACTGCATGCCACTGGTGCAGGCCTTGGAATCGGTCTTGAACTTCCACGGGGCGAGAAATGAGACCCACCTTGGGTGCCTATTGGGGCACTTTTGACCTGATTGACATCCCAGGAACAAGGCTTTGTCCCAGACTCTGTTACCCGGGAGACCAGAGTGGGAATGAAAAAGTGCTGCCGCCTTGTGGCCGCCTGTATGAACGGCAGCCTCCAGCGCTATGCTTCTGGTTACTTTATATGCACAAGGCTCCAGGGGCTGTGCGTGGCCACAGCTCCCAAGAAATCTACTGCAGGAGGTGAGCCCATAAAAAGTCAACTGGGACAAACTGGCGACAAGCCAGCGTCAGAGGGTGAAGTAGCGTGAACTTGCGTTTTTTTTTTTTTAAGGTCCCTGTAAAGATGCCCAGTATCTCCTGGCATCTGTCATCAAAGAGATGACACAGAATATCTGGAGAGGGTGTGGAGAAAAGTGACTCTGAGGAAGGTGTTTGTGGAAGGCTGAGTGGCTCACCGTATGCAGAGAAGTTACGAGGTCCTTAGGGAAGGAAAGGTGCAGCGCCCTAAAGCCCCAGCAGTCCCACTCCGGCTTGCATGTGGGGAGAGGAGACCATCGTTCAAAAACACACACAGGCGCTCCATTGGCCTTCGCCCATCTACCTGCAACAGGCAAGGCATGGAAACTACCAGAACGTCCAGCGACAGAAGAAAGGATAAAGAAGATGAGCTCAGATAAACAATGGACTGCTACTCAGAAAACCGAATGACAGCACAGCCTGACGACAGTCTGGATGGACCCGAACAGGCTACATAACTCAGTCAGACAGAAAAAAGCCAAGCACAGACGATGCCACATACAGGTGGACACCCAAAAGCACTGAACCAACACACCAAAGAAATGTAAACAGCCAAAGGAGCAAGATGGGGCGGGTGGAGAGGGAAATTATGAGCTCCGAGTTCACAGCTGCACACTGATACGCCTGTATTTGTCTACATATTTAAGATAGATGATTTAGGAGACCCTACAGTGGAATACAGACAACACTCTTCACTCTGCAAATAACTATGTCCCAAAGAATCCAAACAACAGTCATTCCATGTACATTTGAATCTGAGTCCAGTTCCCATTCAACTCAAAACTTGAATTCACTTTAGAAATGCCCCTTCTTTTCCATTCAGGCCTAACTGGTCTGGGCTGGGGTCATATCTTGGAGCCCTGAGGTAGCTTGGATCCCAGGTTTGACAGTGGCTGTTTCTAGGATCAACAACCTTAAAACCTATGTTGAAAGTGAAGTCACTCAGTCATGTCTGACTTTTTGTGGCCCTAAGGTAAAACCTATGTTTCTGGGTACTTAATAAGCAAAAGGCTTGAAGGGTGTGAAAGACCACAGCTTTCATGAAGTTTTGTAGGAGGTAATGGAAGAAAAATTTTCATAAGAGTCTGCTTGCCACATGCCAATTTCAAAAGGAGAAAGTTCACTCAACCTGTGTTTTTCTTTTTAAAACCCCTGGTTGGGTGGAGGGCATCTCTAGTGCTTAGAGAAATGCAGATAAAATCTACAACGAGGTATCTCTGACACAAATCATCAAAAATCCTACAAACAATACATGATGGAGAGGGCCTGGAGAAAAGGTACCCTGAGCAAGGTATTCGTGGAAAGGTAAATTGCTCAGAGCCAGTATAGAGAGAAGTAGAGAAGCTAGTTAAGAAAGGAGAACTACAGCTCCTCACATCTGGTCATGCACTTACTTTTATGTTCAAAGAGAAGATCAACAGTGAAAATCACACACTCCTTCCCTTGGCCTTCTCCCATCTACCTACAATGGGCACGGCACGCAAACTATTGTCCAGCGATAGTAGAACAGACAAAGACGACGTATGTATACATCTTATACAAAGACGACCCCATGTATACAACAGACTTACTCAGGAAACCAAACTGCAACACGCCATTGACAACAGCATGCCTGGACCTGGAGAAGACCTCACTAACTCAGGGAAGTCAGAGAAAGACCAAGCTGATCATATCACTTCCAGGTGGAAACTAGAAATGAACCGAACTGAACTAATTGACAGGGAAATGTAAACACCCACCCTCAGGAAAAAATGCCGAGTTTCCAGTGGAGCATGATGGCGAGGTTGGAGAGAAAAATCACGGTTAGACTGAATACGCCTACATACAAACAAATGTAAATAGACAGTTAATGAGGCCCTACTGCATAGCACAGACAACTCTACTCGCTCTACAAACACTGTCACAAAAGAGTCAAAAGAAAAATCGGCCCTTGTTTATGTGAACTTGAATCCAGTTCCTATTGAACTCAAAGACGATACTGTAAATTGACCATATTCCAGGAGAAAATAAAAATTCGATGTAAAAACACCTCTGTTTCACTCAGGCTTAATTGATTCTGGTTGGGCTCATCTCCTGGAGTGCAGAGGTGGCTTGGATCCCTATTTTGACAGTCAGGAGCCCCAGTGACCAGGGGAGAATGGGACAGCCAGCATACAAGCCACCTTGGACCTGTAGTACCTGGTCTCCTCTGGATGGGACCGTGATCTCTAAATACAGTCGAGCCATTCTGCAGGCAAACCATGAGCCATCCTACAGGTAAACCAAGTCTCATACAGCTAAAGGGTGGTGGACTCCCTGGGCAAGGACAACAAGCCCCCAGTCTTCATGGCTTCTGGTGAATAGGTACCTCTAGCCTCCTTCCTTACAGTCCCTCAGTTGCATACCACCGGCGCAGGTGTTGGGATCTGTCTAGAAGTTCATGGAGCCAGGAGAAATGAGACATAAGCCCTTGGGCGTCTGTTAGGGCACTTTCCACCTGATTGACAAGCAAGAAACAGGACGTTCTCTAGACTCTGGTTACCTAGGTTACCAGAGAGCTGATGCAGAAGTGCTGCCGCCTTGTGGCCGTTTCTAGGAGCAACCGCCTTAAACCTTGTGCTTCTGGGTACTTAACATGCAAAAAGGCTTCAGGGGCTGTGAAACACCATAGCTCTCAAGACATTGTCTGCATGAGGGAATCAAAGACAAATTCAAAAAGGGAAAGTTCACTCAACCTGGGTTTTCTTTTTAACACCCCTGGGGTAGCAGGGGGAGGGCATCTCTAGTGCTTAGAGAAATGCAAATAAAATCTACAAGGAGGTATCTCCTGGCACCAGTCATTAAAGAGAATACACAGAATATATGATGGAGGGGCCTGGAGAGAAGGGACCCTGTGCAATGTCTACGTGGAGAGGTAAATTTCTCACAGCCAGTATGGAGAGAAGTAGAGAAGGTCCTTAGGAAAGGAAAGGTACAGCTCCCTGAAGATCCGGCAGTGCCCCTCCTGCTTGTCTGTCCAAAGAGAAAACTACTGACAACAATTACACATGGAGTCCACTGGCCTTTTCCCGTCTACCTACAACAAGCATGTCAACTCCCCATCTATCCACCGACAGAATACACATGAAGACGTGCACCATCCATATGATGGACTATTAGATCAAAAATGAAATCCCTCTTTACAGCAACGTGGATGGAACCAGAGATGATGATACTAGTCAAGTTTGACAGATAATTACAACTATTATATGATACCATTTATAGACGTAACTTTAAAATGGATATGGGGGGGCGGTCCTAAAATGGCAGAGGAATAGGACAGGGAGACCACTTTCTCCCTCACAAATTCATTGAAAGAACATTTGAACGCTAAGCAAATTCCAGAAAACAACTTCTGAATGCTGGCAGAGGACATCAGGCACCCAGAAAGGCAGCCCATTGTCTTCGAAAGGAGGTAGGACAAAATATAAAAAGAGAGACAAGAGGTAGGGACGGAGATCCATCCCGGGAAGGGAGTCTTAAAAGAGAAGAAGTTTCCAAACACCAGGAAACACTCTCACGGGCGGGTCTGTGGGGAATCTTGGAATCTCAGAGGGCAACATAACAGGGAGGAAAGATAAATAAATAATTAAACCCCACAGATTACGTGCCTAACGGCAACTCAGTCACCACCAGCAAGCGGGGGCTGAACAGGGAGGGTTGGCTGCATTGCTCAGGGTAAGTAAGGACTGGGCCCGAATGCCCTGAGGGCAATCTGAGGGAACTAACCTGAGATAGCAACCCCAACTGTGGGATAGCCAGAGAGAGAGGAAGGAAAAGAACTATCCCACGAAAAGCCCTAACCTGAGGCACTGCCAGGCCGACTCACAGAACAAAGGACTGAGCGAATACCAGAGGAGAGCTAGCCGGCTGCTGACCGGCCCATCCTCCGTCGGAGACGAGCGGGGTTGGGGGGTGGGGCAGCTGGAGCTGGAAAGGGGCAATCGCGGCCCCAGAGAGGCATCCTCTACCAAACTGCAAGCAGGCTCCGTTGCTGACCAAGAGTTCTTGGGATTCTGGATGGTTGACCTCCGCCTGTAGGGTCGCAGCCAGAGATCAGCTCCCCAGAAGAGACACACGGCACACCTGAGAAGGTGCGCCCATTGTACACCCAGAAAACCAAGCGGCTGGGACGGGGGAGGTGATAAGATGCACCCCCCACCTGGGGGCAACTGCACTCGCCAAGCACCTGGTCACCTGAGCTGCTCGGACTGGGAAGGGCACAAAACGCAGGCCCAGCTGAGTCTGCACCTTTGTGGAGTACCCGAGAACCTGAGCAGCTTAGACCTGGAAAGCACATGCAGCCCAGGGCCCACCTCAGACAGTTCCTGGCAGAGCAACCTAGAGCCTGAGCAGTGTAGACCATGAAAGCACACACGCTGTGAGCAGGGGCAAATCCGGTGCGGCTGAAACACTGCAAGCACTCCCCACACTCGCTGGTGATAGTTATTTGCAGGGTTCCTCCCTCCCCACAAGTGAGCCTAAATAAGTGACCACCACCGCCCCCTTGTGTCAGGGTGGAAATTAGACACTGAAAAGACCAGCAAACAGAAGAGGCTAAAATAAACAGAGGGAACCGCCTTGGAAGTGACAGGTGCAACAGATTAAAACCCTGTAGTTAGCACCGACTACACTGGAAGGGGCCCTTAGATCTTGAGAAGTATAAGCCGGATGAAGGAACTATCTGAAACTGAACTGACCCCACACTGTCCACAACAGCTCCAGAGAAATTCTTAGATATATTTTTACTATTATCATTTCTTAAATTAAAAAAAATTTTTTTTTATTTTTAAGCCCTCTATTATGCCTTTAATTTTCATTTTTATAATATATTACCTTGCAAAAAAAAAAACTTTTTAAAGCAAACTTCATATATTTTATAATTTTTTGTGACTTTTTTAATATTGTATTTTTGAGTCTAACCTCTAGATTTTTAATCTTTGCTTTTTGGTATTTGTTATCAATTCTGTACGTTTAAGAACCCAATCTTCAGTACCCATTTTTATTTGGGAGTGTGATTACTGGCTTGATTGCTCTCTCCCTCTTTTGACTCTCCTTTTTCTCCACCAGGTCGCCTCTGTCTCCTCCCTCCCCCTTCTCTTCTCTACACAACTCTGTGAAGCTCTTTGTATGTTCTGGGCTGTGGAGAACACTTAGGGAATTGATTACTGGCTAGCTTGCTCTCTCCCCTTCTGATTCCACCTATTCTCCTCCTGGTCACCTCTATCTCCCTCGTCCCTCTTCTCTTCTCCCTGTAACTCTGTGAACCTCTCTGGGTGTCCCTCACTGTGGAGAAACTTTTCATCATTAACCTAGATGTTTTATCATTGGTGCTGTATAGAAGCTTGAGGCTTGTATAGCTTGAGGCTACTGTAAGAATAAGACTGAAATCCAGAGGCAGGAGGCTTAAGTCCAAATCCTGAGAACACCAAAGAACTCCTGACTCCAGGGAACATTAATCGATAAGAGCTCATCCAAAAGCCTCCATACCTACACTGAAACCAAGCACCACTCAAGAGCCAACAAGTTCCAGACTAAGACATACCATGCAAATTCTCAAGCAACACAGGAACATAGCCCCAAGCTTCAATATACAGGCTGCCCAAAGTCACACCAAACCCACTGACCTCTCGAAACTTATTACTGGACACTTCATTGCACTCCAGAGAGAAGAAATCCAGCTCCACCCACCAGAACACCGACACAAGCTTCCCTAACCAGGAAACCTCGACAAGCCACCCATCCAACCCCACCCACAGCGAGGAACCTCCACAATAAAGAGGAACTGCAAACTGCCAGAGTACAGAAAGGCCACCCCAAATGCAGCAATCTAAACAAGATGAAAAGGCAGAGAAATACTCAGCAGGTAAAGTAAAAGGATAAATGCCCACCAAACCAAACCAAAGAGGAAGAGATAGGGAACCTACCTGATACAGAATTCAGAATAATGATCGTGAAAATGATCCAAAGTCTTGAAAACAAAATGGAGTTACAGATAAATAGCCTGGAGACAAGGATTGAGAAGGTGCAAGAAAGGTTTAACAAGGACCTAGAAGAAATAAAGAGAGTCAATATATAATGAATAATGCAATAAATGAGATCAAAAACACTCTGGAGGGAACCAACAGTAGAATAATGGAGGCAGAAAATAGGATAAGTGAGGTAGAAGATAGAATGGTAGAAATAAATGAAGCAGAGAGGAAAAAAGAATTAAAAGAAATGAGGACAACCTCAGAGACCACTGGGACAATGTTAAACGCCCCAACATTTGAATCATAGGAGTCCCAGAAGAAGAAGACAAAAAGAAAGACCATGAGAAAATACTTGAGGAGATAATAGTTGAAAACTTCCCTAAAGTAGGGAAGGAAATAGTCACCCAAGTCCAAGAAACCCAGAGAGTCCCAAACAGGATAAACCCAAGGTGAAACACCCCAAGACACATATTAATCAAATCAATAAAGATCAAACACAAGGACAAATATTAAAAGCAGCAAGGGAAAAACAACAAATAGCACACAAGGGGATTCCCATAAGGATAACAGCTGATCTTTCAATAGAAACTCTTCAGGCCAGGAGGGAATGGCAGGATGTACTTAAAAGTGATGAAAGAAAATAACCTACAGCCCAGATTACTGTAGCCAGCAAGGATCTCATTCAAATATGAAGGAGAAATCAAAAGCTTCACAGACAAGCAAAAGCTGAGAGAATTCAGCACCACCAAACCAGCTCTCCAACAAATGCTAAAGGATCTTCTCTAGACAGGAAACACAGAAAGGGTGTATAAACTCGAACCCAAAACAGCAAAGTAAATGGCAATGGGATCATACTTACCAATAATTACCTTAAACATAAATGGGTTGAATGCCCCAACCAAAAGACAAAGACTGGCTGAATGGATACAAAAACAAGATCCCTATATATGTTGTGTACAAGAGACCCACCTCAGAACAAGGGACACATACAGACTGAAAGTGAAGGGCTGGAAAAAGATATTCCACGCAAATAGAAACCAAAAGAAAGCAGGAGTAGCAATACTCACATCAGATAAAATAGACTTTAAAACAAAGGCTGTGAAAAGAGACAAAGAAGGTCACTACATAATGATCAAAGGATCAATCCAAGAAGAAGATATAACAATGATAAATGTATATGCACCCAACATAGGAGCACCACAATATGTAAGACAAATGCTAACAAGTATGAAAGGGGAAATTGACAATAACACAATAATAGTGGGAGACTTTAATACCCCACTCACACCTATGGATAGATCAACTAAACAAAATTAATACGGAAACACAAACTTTAAATGATACAAGAGACCAGTTAGACCTAATTGATATCTAAAGGACATTTCACCCCAAAACAATGAATTTCACCGTTTTCTCAAAGGCACACGGAACCTTCTCCAGGATAGATCACATCCTGGGCCATAAACCTAGCCTTGGTAAATTCAAAAAAATTGAAATCATTCCAAGCATCTTTTCTGACCACAATGCAGTAAGATTAGATCTCAATTACAGGAGAAAAACTATTAAAAATTCCAACATATGGAGGCTGAACAACACGCTGCTGAGTAAGCAACAAATCACAGAAGAAATCAAAAAAGAAATAAAAATATGCATAGAAATGAATGAAAATGAAAACAACCCAAAACCTATGGGACACTGTAAAAGCAGTGCTAAGGGGAAGGTTCATAGCAATACAGGCTTACCTCAAAAAAACAAGAAAAAAGTCAAATAAATAAGCCAACTCTACACCTATGGCAACCCACTCCAGTACTCTTGCCGGGAGAATCCCAGGGACGGGGGGGCTTGGTGGGCTGCCATTTATGGGGTCACACAGAGTCGGACACAACTGAAGCAACTTAGCAGCAGCAGCAGCTACACTGAAGCAACTAGAAAAGGAAGAAACGAAGAACCCCACGGTTAGAAGAAGGAAAGAAATCTTAAAAGTTAGGGCAGAAATAAATGCAAAAGAAACAAAAGAGTCCATAGCAAAAAATCAATAAAGCTAAAAGCTGGTTCTTTGAGAAGATAAGTAAAATTGACAAACCATTAGCCAGACTCATCAAGAAACAAAGGGAGAAGAATCAAATCAACAAAAGTAGAAATGAAAATGGAGAAATCACAACACAGAAATACAGGAGACTACTATCAGCAACTATATGCCAATAAAATGGACAACTTGGAAGAAATGGACAAATCCTTAGAAAAGTACAACTTTCCAAAACTGAACTAGGAAGAAATAGAAAATCTTAACAGACACATCACAAGCACGGAAATTGAAACTGTAATCAGAAATCTTCCAGCAAACAAAAGCCCAGGTC
>NW_011495042.1:1957664-1962233 GCF_000754665.1 Bison bison bison | reverse complement strand
TAAAAGGAATCCAGATTGGAAAAGAAGAAGTAAAACTCTCACTGTGTGCAGATGACATGATCCTCTACATAGAAAACCCTAAAGACTCCACCAGAAAATTACCAGAGCTAATCAATGAATATAGTAAAGTTGCAGGATATAAAATCAACACACAGAAATCCCTTGCATTCCTATACACAACAATGAGAAAACAGAAGGAGAAATTAAGGAAACAATTCCATTCAGCATTGCAATTAAAAGAATGAAATACTTAGGAATATATCTACCTAAAGAAACAAAGGATCTATATATAGAAAACTATAAAACACTGATGAAAGAAATCAAAGAGGACACAAATAGAGAAATATACCATGTTCATGGGTTGAAAGAATCAATATAGTGAAAATGAGTATACTACCCAAAGCAATCTATAGATTCAATGCAATAAGCTACCAACGGTATTTTTCATAGAACTAGATCAAATAATTTCACAATTTGTATGAAAATACAAAAAACCGAAGATGGCGGAGGAATAGGATGGGCAGACCACTTTCTCCCACACAAATCCATCAAACGAACATTTAAACGCTGAGTAAATTCCACAAAACAACTTCTGAGTGCCGGCAGAGGACATCAGGCACCCAGAAAAGCAGCCCATTGTCTTCGAAAGGAGGTAGGAAAAAAACATAAAAGACAAAAAAAAAGACAAAAGAGGTAGGGACAGAGCTCCGTCCTGGGAAGGGAGTCTTAAAAAAGAGAGAAGTTTCCAAACACCAGGAAACACTCTCACTGCCGAGTCTGTGGTGAGCCTTGGAAGCACAGAGGGCAACATAACAAGGAAGAAAAAATAAATAAATAATTAAAACCCACAGATTACGAGCCCAACGGTAACTCCCCCAGTGGAGAAGCAGTGCAGACGCCTGCACCCGCCACTAGCAAGCAGGGGCTAGGCAGGGAGGCGCGGGCTGCATTGCTTAGAGTAAGGACTGGGCCTGAATGCCCTGAGGGCAATCTGAGCGAACTAACTTGGGCAGCAAACCAGACTGTGGGATAGCTACCACGTGAAAACTCCTAACCTAAGATAGCACCAAGCCTGCGCACAGAACAAAGGACTGAACAAAACTAGCCAGCTGCAGACCATTCTGCTCTGGTGACAGACAGCCAGAGCCGGAAGGAGGCAATTGCAGCCCCAGAGAGACATTATCTACCAAACTGCAAGCAGGCTTCTTTGCTAACTAAGACTTCTTGGGGTTCTGGACAGTCAGCATCTGCCTGAGAAGGTGCGCCAGTTGTACAGCAGAAAACCAAGCAGCAGGGATGGGGGAGGCGATAAGTCGCAGCGACTGTGCTCGCCAAACACATCATCACCTGAGCTGCTCGGACCTGGGAAGGGCACAAGACGCAGTTCCAACCAAATCTGCACCTCTGAGGACTACCTGAGTGCCTGAACCTGAGCAGCTTAGACCTGGGAGGTGCATGCAGCCCAGGGCCAGCCTCGGACAGTTCCCGGCGGAGCAACCTAGAGCCTGAGCTGCCTGAGCAGGGAGGGTGCACGCACCGTGAGTAGAGGCAGGCCCAGTGTGGCTGAGACACTGCGAGCACACGACAGTGTTATTTGTTTGCAGCGTCCCTCCCTTCCCACAGCGCGACTGAACAAGTGAGCCTAAAAAAGTGTCCACCACCGCCCTCCTTGTGTTAGGGAAGAAATCAGACACTGAAGAGACCAGCAAACAGAAGAAGCTAAAATAGAGGGAACCGCCTTGGAAGTGACAGATGCAATAGATTAAAACCCTGTAGTTAGTACCGACTACATAGGAAGGGGCCTATAGATTTTGAGAAATAGAAGCCGGACCAAGGAACTATCTGAAAATGAACTGACCCCACCCTGCCCACAACACCACCAGAGAAAGTCCTAGATATATTTTTACGATCAGTCTTTTTTTTTTAATTAAAAAAATTTTTTTTAATCCTCTATTACTCCTTTAATTTTCATTTTTATAACCTACTATTACTTTGCAAAAAAAAGACCCTATTTTTTAAAGCAAACTTCATATATATATATTTTATAATTTTTGTGACTTTGTCTTTTTTTCTTCTTCTTCTTCTTTTCTTTAATATTGTATTTTTGAAAATCCAACCTCTACTCTAGATTTTTTAATCTTTGCTTTTTGATATTTGTTATCAATTTTGTACCTTTCAGAACCCAATCTTCAGTACCCATTTTTACTTGGGAGCGAGATTACTGGCTTGACTGCTCTCTCCCCCTTTGGACTCTCCTCTTCCTCCACCCTGTCTCCTCCTTCCACCTCTGTCTCCTCCCTCCCCCTTCTCTTCTCTACCCAACTCTGTGAATCACCAGTGTGTTCCGGACAGTGGAGAACACTTAGGGAACTGATTACTGGCTGGATCTCTCTCCTTTTGATTCCCCCCCTTTTTATCCTCCTGGTCACCTCTTGTCTCCTTCCTCCCTCTTCTCTTCTCTGTATAACTCCGTGAACATCTCTGAGCAGTCCAGACTGTGGAGCGCACATAAGGAAGTGATTACTGGCTAGCTTGCTCTCTCCTCTTTTGATTCCACCTCATCTCATTCGGGTCACCTCTAATTCCCTCCTCCCTCTTCTCTTCTCCATGTAATTCTGTGAACATCTCTGGGTGTCCCTCACTGTGGAGAAACTTTTCATCTTTAGATGTTTTATCATTGGTGCTGTATAGAAGAAGTCTTGAGACTACTGTAAAAATAAGACTGAAAACCAGAAGCAGGAGGCTTAAGTCCAAAATCCTGAGAACACCAGAGAACTCCTGACTCCAGGGAACATTAATCAACAGGAGCTCATCAAACGCCTCCATACCTATACTGAAACCAAGCACCACCCAAGGGCCAACAAGTTCCAGAGCAAGACATATCATGCAAATTCTCCAGCAACACAGAAACACAGTGCAGAGCTTCAATATACAGGCTGCCCAAAGTTACTCCCAAACCATTGACATCTCATAACCCATTCCTGGACACTCCATTGCACTCCAGAGAGAAGAAATCCAGCTTCACCCACCAGAACACCAACACAAGCTTCACTAACCAAGAAACCTTGACAAGCCACCTGTACAACCCCACCCACAGTGAGGAACCTCCACAATAAAGAGAATTCCACAAACTGCCAGAAAACAGAAAGGCCACCCCAAACTCAGTAATATAAACAAGATGAAGAGACAGAGGAATACCCAGCAGATAAAGGAACAGGATAAATGCCCACCAAAGCAAACAAAAGAGGAAGAGATAGGGAATCTACCTGATAAACAATTCCAAATAATGATAGTGAAAATGATCCAAAATCTTGAAATCAAAATGGAATCACAGATAAATAACCTGGAGACAAGGATTGAGAAGATGCAAGAAAGGTTTAACAAGGACCTAGAAGAAATAAAAAAAAGTCAATATATAATGAATAATGCAATAAATGAGATCAAAAACACTCTGGAGGCAACAAATAGTAGAATAACGGAAGCAGAACATACGATTAGTGAAGTAGAAGATAGAATGGTAGAAATAAATGAATCAGAGAGGAAAAAAGAAAAATGAATTAATTGAGGACAATCTCAGAGACCTCCAGTATAATATTAAATGCTCCAACATTGGAATCATAGGAGTCCCAGAAGAAGACAAAAAGAAAGACCATGAGAAAATACTTGAGGAGATAATAGTTGAAAACTTCCTAAAATGGGGAAAGAAATAATCACCCAAGTCCAAGAAACCCAGAGAGTCCCAAACAGGATAAACCCAAGGTGAAACACCCCAAGACACATATTAATCAAATCAACAAAGATCAAACACAAAGAACAAATATTAAAAGCAGCAAAGGAAAAACAACAAATAACACACAAGGGGATTCCCATAAGGATAACAGCTGATCTTTCAATAGAAATTCTTCAAGCCAGGAGGGAATGGCAAGACATACTTAAAGTGATGAAAGAAAATAACCTATAGCCCAGATTACTGTACCCAGCAAAGATCTCATTCAAATATGAAGGAGAAATCAAAAGCTTCACAGACAAGTAACAGCTGAGAGAATTCACCACCACCAAACCAGCTCTCCAACAAATGCTAAGGGATATTCTCTAGACAGGAAACACAAAAAGGGTGTATAAATTCGAACCCAAAACAACAAAGTAAATGGCAACGGGATCATACTTATCGATAATTACCTTAAATGTAAACGGGCTGAATGCCCCAACCAAAAGACAAAGACTGGCTGAATGGATACAAAAACAAGACCCCTACATATGTTGTCTACAAGAGACCCACCTCAAAACAGGGGACACATACAGACTGAAAGTGAAGGGCTGGAAAAAGATATTCCACGCAAATAGAAACCAAAAGAAAGCAGGAGTAGCAATACTCACATCAGATAAAATAGACTTTAAAACAAAGGCTGTGAAGAGAGACAAAGAAGGTCACTACATAATGATCAAAGGATCAATCCAAGAAGAAGATATAACAATGATAAATATATATGCACCCAACATAGGAGCACCACAATATGTAAGACAAATGCTAACAAGTATGAAAGGGGAAATTGACAATAACACAATAAT
>NW_011495042.1:1954201-1956732 GCF_000754665.1 Bison bison bison | reverse complement strand
CAATTATATGCCAATAAAATGGACAACGTGGAAGAAATGGACAAATTCTTGGAAAAGTACAACTTTCCAAAACTGAACCAGGAAGAAATAGAAAATCTTAACAGACACATCACAAGCACGGAAATTGAAACTGTAATCAGAAATCTTCCAGCAAACAAAAGCCCAGGTCCAGATGGCTTCACAGCTGAATTCTACCAAAAATTTAGAGAAGAGCTAACACCTATCCTACTCAAACTCTTCCAGAAAACTGCAGAGGAAGATAAACTTCCAAACTCATTCTATGAGGCTACCATCACCCTAATACCAAAACCAGACAAAGATGCCACAAAAAAAGAAAACTACAGGCCAATATCACTGATGAACTTAGATGCAAAAATCCTTAACAAAATTCTAGCAATCAGAATCCAACAACACATTAAAAAGATCATACACCATGACCAAGTGGGCTTTAAACGAGGGATGCAAGGATTCTTCAATATCTGCAAATCAATCAATGTAATACACCACATTAACAAATTAAAAAGTAAAAGCCATATGATTATCTCAGTAGATACAAAGCCTTTGACAAAATTCAACATCGATTTATGATAAAAACTCTCCAGAAAGCAGGAAGAGAAGGAACATACCTCAACATAATAAAAGCTATATATGACAAACCCACAGCAAACATTATCCTCAATGGTGAAAAACTGAAAGCATTTCCCCTAAAGCCAGGAGCAAGACAAGGGTGGCCACTTTCACCACTACTATTCAACATAGTTTTGGAAGTTTTGGCCATGGCAGTCAGAGCAGAAAATGAAATAAAAGGAATCCAGATTGGAAAAGAAGAAGTAAAACTCTCACTGTGTGCAGATGACATGATCCTCTACATAGAAAACCCTAAAGACTCCACCAGAAAATTACCAGCTAATCAATGAATATAGTAAAGTTGCAGGATATAAAATCAACACACAGAAATCCCTTGCATTCCTATACACTAATAATGAGAAAACGGAGAAATTAAGGAAACAATTTCATTCACCATTCCAATGAAAAGAATGAAATACTTAGGAATATATCTGCCTAAAGAAACTAAAATGATAGGATACTGAAAGAGGAACTCCCCAGGTCAGTAGGGGCCCAATATGCTACTGGAGATTAGTGGAGAAATAACTCCAGAAAGAATGAAGGAATGGAGCCAAAGCAAAAACAATACCCAACTGTGGATGTGACTGGTGATAGAAGCAAGGTCCGATGCTGTAAAGAGCAATATTGCATAGGAACCTGGATGTCAGGTCCATGAATCAAGGCAAATTGGAAGTGGTCAAACAAGAGATGGCAAGAGTGAATGTCGACATTCTAGGAATCAGCAAACTAAAATGGACTGGAATGGGCAAATTTAACTCAGATGACCATTATATCTACTACTGCGGGCAGGAATCCCTCAGAAGAAATGGAGTAGCCATCATGGTCAACAAAAGAGTCTGAAATGCAGTACTTGGATGCAATCTCAAAAACGACAGAATGATCTCTGTTCATTTCCAAGGTAAACCATTCAATATCACAGTAATCCAAGTCTATGCCCCAACCAGTAATGCTAAAGAAGCTGAAGTTGAATGGTTCTATGAAGACCTACAAGACCTTTTAGAATTAACACCCAAAAATGATGTCCTTTTCATTATAGAGGACTGGAATGCAAAAGTAGGAAGTCATGAAACACCTGGAGTAACAGGCAAATTTGGCCTTGGAATACGGAATGAAGCAGGGCAAAGGCCAATAGAGTTTTGCCAAGAAAATGCACTGGTCAGAGCAAACACTCTCTTCCAACAACACGAGAAGACATCACCAGATGGTCAACACTGAAATCAGACTGATTATATTCTTTGCAGCCAGGATGGACAAGCTCTACACAGTCAGCAAAAACAAGACCAGGAGCTGACTGTGGCTCAGATCATGAACTCCTTATTGCCAAATTCAGACTTAAATTGAAGAAAGTAGGGAAAACCACTAGACCTAAATCAAATCCCTTATGATTATACAGTGGAAGTGAGAAATAGATTTAAGGGCCTAGATCTGATAGAGTGCCTGATGAACTATGGATGGAGGTTTGTGACATTGTACAGGACAGGGATCAAGACCATCCCCATGGAAAAGACATGCAAAATAGCAAAATGGCTGTCTGATGAGGCCTTACAAATAGCTGTGAAAAGAAGAGAAGCGAAAAGCAAAGGAGAAAAGGAAAGATATAAGCATCTGAATGTAGAGTTCCAAAGAAGAGCAAGAAGAGATAAGAAAGCCTTCCTCAGCGATCAATGCAAAGAAATAGAGGAAAACAACAGAATGGGAAAGACTAGAGATCTCTTCAAGAAAATTAGAGGTACCAAGGGAACATTTTGTGCAAAGATGGACTCGATAAAAGACAGAAATGGTATGGACCTAACAGAAGCAGTAGATATTAGGAAGAGGTGGCAGGAATACACAGAAGAACTAAACAAAAAAGATCTTCACGACCCAGATAATCACGATGGTGTGATCACTCACCTAGAGCCAGA
>NW_011495042.1:1951045-1953382 GCF_000754665.1 Bison bison bison | reverse complement strand
CAGTATCAGACTTTATCTTTTTGGGCTCCAAAATCACTGCAGATGGTGACTGCAGCCATGAAATTAAAACACTCTTACTCCTTGGAAGGAAAGTTATGACCAATCTAAACAGCATATTGAAAAGCAGAGACACTATTTTGCCAACAAAGGTCCGTCTAGTCAAGGCTATGGTTTTTCCAGTGGTCGTGTATAGATGTGAGAGTTGGACTGTGAAGAAAGCTGAGTGCCGAAGAACTGATGGTTTTGAACTGTGGTGTTGGAGAAGACTCTTGAGAGTCCCTTGGACTGCAAGGAGATCCAACCAGTCCATTCTGAAGGAGATCAGCCCTGGGATTTGTTTGGAAGGATTGATGCCAAAGCTGAAACTCCAGTACTTTGGCCACCTCATGCGAAGAGTTGACTCATTAGAAAAGACTCTGATGCTGGGAGGGATTGGGGGCAGAAGGAGTAGGGGACGACAGAGGATGAGATGGCTGGATGGCATCACTGACTCGACGGACGTGAGTCTGAGTGGACTCCGGGAGTTGGTGATGGATAGGGAGGCCTGGCGTGCTGCGATTCATGGGGTTGCAAAGAGGCAGACACGACTGAGGGAGTGAACTGAACTGAAGGAAACTAAAGACCTATATATAGAAAACTATAAAACACTGGTGAAAGAAATCAAAGAGGACACTAATAGATAGAGAAACATACCATGTTCATGGATCGGAAGAATCGATATAGTAAAAATGAGTATACTACCCAAAGCAATCTATAGATTCAATGCAATCCCTATCAAGCTACCAATGGTATTTTTCACAGAGGTAGAAGAAATAATTTCACAATTTTTATGGAAATACAAAAAACCTTGAATAGCCAAAGCAATCTTGAGAAAGAAGAATGGAACTGGAGCAATCAACCTGCTTGACTTCAGGCTATACTACAAAGCTACAGTCATCAGGACAGTATGGTGCGGGCACGAAGACAGAAATAATGGATCAATGGAACAAAATAGAAAGCCCAGAAATAAACCCATGCACCTATGGACACCTTATCTTTGACAAAGAAGGCAAGAATATACAATGGATTAAAGACAATCTCTTAACAAGTGGTGCTGGGAAAACTGGTCAACCACTTGTAAAAGAATGAAACTAGAACACTTTCTAACACCATACACAAAAATAAATTCAAAATGGATTAAAGATGTAAACATAAGACCAGAAACTATAAAACTCCTAGAGGAAAACATAGGCAAAACACTCTCCGACATACATCACAGCAGGATCCTCTATGACCCACCTCCCAGAGTAATGGAAATAAAAGCAAAAATAAACAAAAGGGACCTAATTAAACTTAAAAGCTTTTGCACAACAAAGGAAACTGTAAGCAAGGTGAAAAGACAGCCTTCAGAATGGGAGAAAATAATAGCAAATGAAGCAACTGACAAAGAATTAATCTCAAAAATATACAAGCAACTCCTGCAGCTCAATTCCAGAAAAATAAACAACCCAATCAAAAAATGGGCCAAAGAACTAAATAGACATTTCTCCAAAGAAGACATACAGATGGCTAACCAACACATGAAAAGATGCCCAACATCACTCATTATCAGAGAAATGCAAATCAAAACCACAATGAGGTACCATTTCATTCCAGTCAGAAAGGCTACTATCAAAAAGTCTACAAACAGTAAATGCTGGAGAGGGTGTGGAGAAAAGGGCCCTCTTACACTTTTGGTGGGAATGTAAACTAGTACAGCCACTATGGAGAACAGTGTGGAGATTCCTTAAAAAAAAACTGGAAATAGAACTGCCTTATGACCCAGCAATCCCACTGCTGGGCATATACACTGAGGAAACCAGAATTGAAAGAGACACGTGTATCTCAATGTTCATTGCAGCACTGTTTATAATAGCCAGGACATGGAAGCAACCTAGATGCCCATCAGAAGACAAATGGATAAGAAAGCTGTGGTACATATACACAATGGAGTATTACTCAGCCATTAAAAAGAATTCATTTTAATCAGTTCTAATGAGGTGGATGAAACTGGAGCCTATTATACAGAGTGAAGTAAGCCAGAAAGAAAAACATCAGTACAGTATCAGTTCAGTTAAGTCACTCAGTCGTGTCCAACTCCTTGTGACCCCATGAATCGCAGCACGCCAGGCCTCCCTGTCCATCACCAACTCCCGGAGTTTACCCAACCCCCTGCACCATTTAGGCACTCATGTCTGTCGAGTCAGTGATGGCCATCCAGCCACCTCATCTTCCGTCGTCCCCTTCTCTTCCTGCCCCCAATCCCTTCCAACATCAGAGTCTTTTCCAATGAGTCAACTCTTTGCATGAGGTGGCCAA
>NW_011495042.1:1942630-1950945 GCF_000754665.1 Bison bison bison | reverse complement strand
CAAACCCAGGACTGATTTCCTTCAGAATGGACTGGTTGGATCGCCTTGCAGTCCAAGGGACTCTCAAGAGTCTTCTCCAACACCACAGTTCAAAAGCATCAGTTCTTCAGCGCTCAGCCTTCTTCACAGACCAACTCTCACATCCATACATGACCACAGGAAAAACCATAGCCAATGCATATATATGGAATTCAGAAAGATAGTAATGATAACCCTATATGCGAGACAGCAAAAGAGACACAGATGTATAGAACGGTCTTTTGGGCTCTGTGGGAGAGGGTGAGGGTGGGATGATATCGGAGAATGGCATTGAAACATGTATGTTATCATATGTGAAACAGATTGCCAGTCCAGGTTCGATGCATGAGACAGGGTGCTCAGGGCTGGTGCACTGGGATGACCCAGAGGAATGGGATGGGGAGGGAGGTAGGAGGGGAGTTCAGGATGGGGAACACGTGTACACCTGAGGCCGATTCATGTCAGTGTATGGCAAAACCACTACAATATTGTAAAGTAATTAGCCTCCAATTAAAATGAATAAATTTAAATAAATAAAAATGGATACCAATGTAGTTGTTTACAAAATAGCAACAGACTCATAGATTTACAAAGAAGCTTATGGTTACCACAGGGGAAAAGCCAGGTCGGGGAAGTATAAATATTTAAGTTGGAATTAATATACACACACTAATATGTATATAAAAGAGGTATCAATTATACCTACTCTATAACACAGGAAATTGTACTCTACAGTCTTTAATAACCTATATGGGAAAAGAATCTGAAAAATAATAGATATACTTTTATGTATAACTGTTTGAAGTTGATGGATACCCAAAACAAACACAATAGCGTGAATCAACTGTACTCATTATAAAATAAAATTATATTAATAATAATTTACAAAATAATATGACTAAAAGGAACTTTTCTATGAAAGAAGAAAGCCACAAACATTGAGAATATTCTTGTGATTGCGTGGAGGGTGGTGCTGAGGAAGGTTGAATTGAGAGTTAGAACCTGGAGATGAAAACTTACACACACACACACACATCTATTGATATATTGGATAAACAAGGTAATACTTATAGCACAAGGAACTGTATTCAATAATCTATACTAACCCTTAATGCAAAAGTATATGAAGAAAAATTTATGTGTAACTGAATCACTGTGATGTTTATAAGAAAATAACAGATTTTAAATCAAGCAGAGTTCAATTTTTTTTTAACATTTTTAAAAATAGAGGTCCCAGCATAGCAATTTAATTCTGTAAAATGTATTCCAGAGCGATTTTTGTAGCAGAAGTTTTTTGAAAAGCCCTAATGTTTATCAGTAGGGAAGGTCACAGAGCATTCTCTGGGGTCCAGCTGGGGACTCCAGGCTTCCAGTGCCGGTGGCTCAGGTTCAATCAAGTGTGGGGTATGTATGATAGAACCAAGTGTCACTCTTACAGTGAATGGATGGGAGTCCATGTGTATCCCCACAGAGCAATCTCAAACAAAATGCTGAATGAGAAAGGTCTCTCTTAGGACCACTTATTTCCACTTAAAAACTGCCAAGAAAAACGACATTACCCATGATATATATGGGAAATAAAGTCGTCAGAACGAAGGTTCTGGGCTCTGGGAATAGGATAGATTTTTCGGAAGAGTAACAAAGAGAATTCTACCTTTGTCCCTAAAATGTTCTTTCCTTTTACATAAAAAAGAAAATCTGAGCCCCAAATTGACAAAATGTTTAAATTTTTCATTCTGAGAGGTGGACAGGTGGGTGTTTGTTTAAGTACTCTTCATCCTTTCTTCTATTTTTAAATTTTGAAAAGAGCCAAGTTAAAGAAGCAAAGGACACAGGGTTCCCAAAGGAGCTGTGTGGTGACTGGGATGCCCGTGCAGCACCTGGGAGAATGGTGGGCAGGTGGGCCTGTCCTCTAAGAGGCGCAGGGAAGACAATTCAGAGTTTTCCCTGATTTTCACAGGGTGTGTGTACGCCTCAAGTCGCTCTTTCTCATGGGCAGGGTCAAAGGCCTCTGTGAAGAGTGTGGGTGAAGCAAGTCACGATTTTGCCAGCAGCTTACCGTCTCCAGCTCCGTTTCCAAGCTGCAGTTTTTAATCTGTGGGAACACCTCGCTGTACTTGCTGGGGTACGCAGATGCCAGGTAATCTTTCACTTGCTCCAGGTTGTTGGCTGTCAAAAAGCCATCTTCAAGGTCGAAAGAGTTGGTCAGCAGCAGAATCACCCTGCAAGCACAGCAGTTGGTTACAAAGGTGGCTGTCACCAAACCCCCTCCCACCTATGGAATGTGTTGATTGGTGAGCTTTTAGAGGACAGGGTGATTGTAAATGACTTTGAAGGAGCCTCAGATAGAAACGGTGATGACCAAAGGAACCAAACCCACATGGCTGGGTGGGCTATTTTAACCTCAGGATCAGCATTGTCAGAGAACCTCCAGCGATGATGGGCAAGTTCTACTTGAGTGCTCTCCAATCTCGTACCCACTCGCCACACGTGGCCACTGAGTACTCGAATGAGGCTAGAGCCGCTGAGAGGCTGATTTCAACTACCTTACGCCGAGATGGAGACCAATCTTAAATCAAGAATGGATGCTTTTGAACTGTGGTGCTGGAGAAGGTTCTTGAGAGTGCCCTGGACAGCAAAAGATTAAACCAGTCAATCCTAAAAGGACATCGACCCTGAATATTCATTGGAAGGACTGATGCTGAAGCTCCAATACTCTGGCCACCTGATGCGAAGAGCTGACTCACTGGAAAAGACCCTGATGCTGGGCAAGATTGAAGGCAGGAAAAGGGGGTGACAGATGATGAGATGGTTGGGTGGCATCACTGACTCAATGGACATGAGTTTGAGCAAACTCTGGGAGACAGTGGACAACAGGGAAGCCTGGTGTGCTGCAGTCCATGGGGTGGCAAAGTCAGATACGACTTACCCACTGAACAACAACAACAAAACAAAATTTTAGCTAGTGTTAAACCAATTTACACTTAAATTTGTAAATAGCCCTTGTGGCTAGGGACTGCTGTACTGGCCAGCATAGCTTCTGGATGATGTTTCTTGTTTTGGGTAAGGGGGCACCAGAAAGATTCTGCAGGCTCCACGGCTCAGCTAGGGAGCTCTTGGTTACCTCTGAGGTGGGGGAGATGGGGCAGAAGAAGCTGGTTTCCCATGTGTTGAATGCCCTTTGGTGCTAAGTGCTCTGAATACACAAAACTGCCCTCATCCCCTCAGGCAGATGCCAGTGGTTCTGATTTGAACCCTGGATCGAGGGTGGCAAAGACAGTGCCCTTTGCCCCAAGGGGTATCAAAATACCCCTTGATTTCCGGGCTCTGCCTCTTCTCAGAGGCCCTTCAGCTCAGGCCCGTGCAGGCTCACTGCCCCCCTTGAGGCCTGGGGCCCACCAGGTGGCCCAGGCTTACTTGTTCAAGCAGCTCTCGTAGTTGAAGGTGGCCTTGAAGCCATAGATGGAGAAGGTGACGATGCTGGCAAAGATGGAGGTGGAGCTGTTGATGATGGACACGATGATGGCGTGCTTCTGGCAGTTGTTGGAGGGCTCGTTGTAGCTGGCAAAGGCGATGAGGCTGCCGAACCCCAGGCCGAGTGAGAAGAAGATCTGGGTGGCTGCGTTGATCCAGGCCTTGGGGTTGGCCAACTGCTCCATCTGTGGGGAGCGGTTGGGGGGGAAAGCCAGTGGGAACAGCGTGGGTGAACCCCAGGTGGGAACCCCAGGCTCTCAGACCAGCAGGGGGCGGGGGCCCAGAGAGGGGAAGGAACTGGCCTGCGGCACAGAGCCAGCCAGGGCAGGCCTGAGGCTCGAACCTGGCAGGGCCAGGTTCTCAGCGGATAAAACACATCCTCATGTCACAGCCCCCACTGCCTCTTACCCAGAGGAGACGGTGTCAGATAAAATAGTTCTCAAAGGAATTGAGCCCCTGATCCATGACCCACGCACTGCATGGGTCTCGGCCTCCAGAAATGGAGGTGCTGGTGCCCAAGGCTGACTTGTGCCCCGGCACTGACGTTAGGGGCAGTGCTGCTCCAGTCACTGTTTCCAGGGACCAGACTTGCTAAATGACTGTCCCGTCCCAAAGGCAACAGGGCCTCTCTCGACAGGATCATGGGGGGCTCTGCCGTGTGTGGGTTCACCCCCATAGGGAAAGGGGTGCCTAGAAGTGCGAGCAGGAGGGTGAGCTGACTGCAGGGATGCTCCTGGTGAACAACTTGGTCCGCAGCTGGAGTGGAGGGTTTGGGGTGAGACTGGGGCAGCAGAGGTTGGGGGCAGGGAGGATGAGCATGAATGTGGACCACAGGGTCACGCCACAGCATTTACAGGCGCGGGGGCTCCCTGGCTGAGGACAGGGAAGCCACGACCCTCACTGCCTGGCGGGCTCACGACTGCTTCACTCCCGCTTGGTCTCACCCTTCCACCCGTCCTGGAAGGTGGGGGAATGAATGGGGGTACCCTTGGGGCCCCTCCCCTCCAGCCCATACCTTGGGAGTGAACATGTATGCCAGGCCATTGGTGGCTCCATGGAGCGTGAGGCCCCTGACCAGGTAGATGATGAGCACACAGTAGGGCAGCAATGCAGTGAAGTACACCACCTGTGGGCCCCAGAGCAC
Organism: Bison bison bison; assembly: GCF_000754665.1. Classification (NCBI taxonomy): domain Eukaryota; kingdom Metazoa; phylum Chordata; class Mammalia; order Artiodactyla; family Bovidae; genus Bison; species Bison bison. The sequence continues at coordinate 1,946,309 of NW_011495042.1, read as the reverse complement.
AGAGTCAGCTCCCTGGAGAAGCGGGGACCACAGGGCCCTTAGGCCCAAGGAAGGCAGACCCGCCACCCCCACGGAACGCCACAGCACCATCTTGGCTGTTTGGGTGACCGACAGCTGGGAAGGTATTGTGGTTCTTGGTCAGACACAGGTTCTGAGTTTGGGGAACTGGGTGGTGGACATGGATGCCCATGCGTGTGACCCCCAGGAAATCTCCTGTTCAGTGGAGAAGAGGAACAGGTCCTGGAAAGCTCTGTCTTCCAGCCTCCCTGCAACTCAACCTTATTCCAGAAAGGACTCGAGGCTGCCCACAGGAATACATCATGAGATATCCGTGTAAAAAGAAAATGTGGGCAATCCAGGAAGATGCGCCCTGAGGAAAAGGCGGCTCACAGAAGAGGTGAGGTGCTACCCAGATTCTGAGCCAGACTGATCTGAGCTTCCTCATGGCCCAGGCAGAGCAGGAAGCAGTCACACAGGATTTATATCATCTCTGAAAGGCAAAAAAAACCCAGGAGCTTGGAGGAAGGTCAGGCACCCCCAGGACTGGGGCCCGAGACAAGCTTGGCCATGAGTGTATAAAGGAAAAGCAGTGTCATCTGGTGTTCCTGTGAAAAATACAATAGCAATGCAACAGTTTTCATGAAAGGCCTCACTTCCACGGGCTTTTTCTTTAAGGTACAAAGTAGATGTATTCAGAGGGAAGCACACCCCACATAGAGTGTGGGCCACCTCAGAAGGTGAGAGAGGCCTTCCCTGGGCTTTAAAGGCGCATATCAGTGGGATGTTTTTTGTCAACCAGTTCTTTCCCTGCTGACGTATGTCATGGGTTCACTGATGTTTTATCTTTGACTTTCATGGTAGCTTTTCCACACTGCGCAGTGTTTCCACAAAGTCTTACAATAGAGGCCTTCGAGTGCACGGATGCCCACACGGGGCTGGAATTAGTTTTTCTGCAGATCAACTTGTATGTGCAGCAGAGCCCCTTTTCCAACACTGTGCACATTTTTTTGTCTGCGTGGTTATCTTCTGTGGCTGCGGGGGGGGATTGTTTTGGGTTTGTTTCTTTTCTTTCTTTTTTTTTTTTTTAAGTAAAAGCAGTTCCCGTCATGTTTGGGTCCCCCTGTGAGAACCAGAGCTGGTGACTCAAGTCCAGCTGCACCCGGCCCTCCACTCCCACTGAGGTGTGGCACTATCTTCCCAAGAATTTCCAAGGACACCTGAGTGGTGCTCTGCCCTGTCACCCTGGGGACAGCAGGCAAAAGTCAGGTGTGTCTTCTATGATTGCTTCTTAAGTGAGGATATTGTAACTTGAGATGAATAATACAGCCACATGAGATTACACGAAGATAAAGCAGGTTCAAGATGGGAACGGGAAAGTGGAAAGAGAGGGCATCTGGCCAGTGAGCCGAAGGAAATCAAGAGACAACAGGGAAAGGGTGACCACTGTCTGTAACCAGGGGCACTTGGGGGACACACGGAGCCAGGCCTTGGTCGCCCCCAAGGTCAGCAAGGTTTGGTGACCTTGGTCCCCCTCAGGTCGGCACGTTTCCTGGAGAGCTCTCTTCAGTCGAGACCAGGCTGACTCACCTCTCCCCAGTCAGAGAAGCTAGAAGGATTGCTGGATGTGTGATCCAGGCTAAACTACTTGGAAAAACCGTTTGTGAATAATCTGAAAACAAACCTGGGAGGGGAAGAAAGCAGAGTCCAACAAAGAAAGCCAACATAAAGCACCCAGGGTTTAACAAAATTCACCCCCATAAATAGAGCTGTCGGAGCTCCTATGACTCAGTAACAGCTACAACAAAAAACAAAAAAAAACACAACCCAATCCAAAGATGGGCAGAAGCCCTAAAGAGACATTTCCCCAAAGACACTCAGATGGACAATGGGTACATGAAAAGATGTTCAACGTCGCTAGTCACTAGACAAATCAAAACTACAATGAGGCATCGCCTCATACCGGTCAGAGTGGCCGTCATTAAAAAAAGTCTACAAATAGCAAATGCTGGAGAGAGTGTGCAGAAAAGGGAGCCCTCCCACACTGTTGGTGGGAATGTAAGATGGCACAGCCACTAGAGAAAGCCTCCGAAAACTAGAGTTGCCATATGACCCAGCAGTCCCACTCCTGGGCATATACTCAGACAAAACTAAAAGTAAAAAAAGATACATGCACCCTTAACGTTCACAGCAGCGCTATTCATGACAGACAAGACATGGGGACAGCCTGAATGTCCGTCAACAGATGAATAAAGAAGATGTGATATACGTAAGCAATGGACTATTACTCAGCCATGCTGCTGCTACTGCTGCCAAGTCACTTCAGGCTCCACCATCCCTGGGATTCTCCAGGCAAGAACACTGGAGTGGGTTGCCATTTCCTTCTCCAATGCATGAAAGTGAAAAGTGAAAGTGAAGTCGTGTCAGACTCTCAGCGACCCTATGGACTGCAGCCTACCGGGCTCCTCCATCCATGGGATTTTCCAGGCAAGAGGACTGGAGTGGGGTGCCACTGCCTTCTCTGACTCAGCCATAAAGAGAATGAAATCATGCCATCTGCAGTGACACGGATGGGCCCACAAGTTGTACTAACTGAAGTCAGTCAGAATGACAAGTACCATATGATATCACTTACACGTGGAATCCAAAATATGACAGAAATGAACGTAGCTACAAAACAGAGAACAGATTTGTGGTTGCTAAGGAAAAGGGGGTGGGGGGCTTGGACTGGAGTCTGGGATTAGCCGATGCAAACTATAAAACATATATACATATAATGGATAAACAGCAAGGTCCCATTGAGAGAGTCATTTCCTAGGCAGGTTGATAGGGAGTCTAGGGGTCCCCAAGGAGAGAGGGCTCTGGAATTCTCAAGGAGGAAGAAAGGACAAACTTTTTTTCTTTCTCCACATTCCTTAGGATTATATAACAATAATGTATTCTGCCTAAGGACAGTCTTTGGATTCAACCTTCTGTTATCTTAAAATGTAAATTATGGGAGTAGGTCTGGTGAGGTCTTTACAACCTCCAGATATTCTTTGGATTATATAACTTCATTGTTAACACTAGCAAGGGGGTACTCTTTCTACCCTCTTCTGATGCCTATGTCAGAAGCTTTCTCTATCTCCTTTATACTTTAATAAAACTTTATTACACAAAAGCTCTGAGCGATCAAGCCTCGTCTCTGGCCCCTGATTGAATTCTTCTCCTCCGGGGGCCAAGAATCCCGGTGTATTCGCGTGATTCAACAACAACCTTTCACTATTGTCTAGCGCAGGATGCACTAAATATCCTGTAATAAACCATAAAGGAAAAGAATATGAAAAGAATACCCACAACTGAATCGCTTTGCTGTACACCATAAACTAACAACTGTTGGGCACTTTTGTCATGGAGGGGGGCGTAGCTTAAGCCGAGGAAATAGTCAGTCTTCCTGTCATGACGTGTCCTCATTTAGCAAGTTTCTCAGCGATCTGGAAAAGGGATGGCCTCATCGCTGAAACTCCAATATTTTGGCCACCAGATGCAAAGAGCTGACTCATTTGAAAAGACCCTGATGCTAGGAAAGATTGAAGGCAGGAGGAGAAGGGGACAACAGAGGATGAGATGGTTGGATGGCATCACCGACTTGATGGACATGGGTTTGGCTGGACTCCAGGAGCTGGTGATGGACAGGGACTGT
>NW_011495042.1:1940853-1942485 GCF_000754665.1 Bison bison bison | reverse complement strand
TTTGCAGATACTGCCCTTGGATCTTCTGGATCATGTTCATGATAATTTGGCAGAGGCCATTGGTGAAACCTTTTTTCTGAGCATAAAATATCCTCCAAACTTCAAGATGGGATAGAGTGAGTTGCTGTAGAATCTCAGCTTTTTGATGGTGAGATGGGGGTTATTGGGACTAAGATGCTGGCCATCACGGGGCCCCGGAAACCGAAAGAAGATAACCTACTAGACACGGTACTGGGGTGTCACTGGACACCTAAAATACTGTGGGTAGCTCTGGTCTCGATGCCTCAAGAAACACACAGTGGGGGGACTACCCTGGTGGTCCGGTGGTCTCGGATCCGCCTTCTGGTGCAGGGGACAGGGGTCTGATCCCTGGTTAGAGAACTAGGATCCCATGTGCTGTGGGGCAAGTAAACCAGCACACCACACCTCCTGAGACCACACGCCACAGCCGGAGAGAGGCGCACACACCGCATCAAAAGATGCCACAGGCTACAGCGAGGACGGCGCCGCGCTAAGACTAACAGCATAAACAGACCAGCCAGTGTTAGAGACACAAGGCGGGCTGGAGAAGGTGACCGGGCTGGCCAGGAGCAAGGGGCCAGGTGGACTCGTATGGCCTTCAGAAGGGAAAAGCTGGGCTTGGTTGAGTCCTGAAAAGTGTGGGCCAGCAGGAGGTGTTTGATCAAAAATGATGGGGAGTTTCTGGGGCAAAGCAGGGTCTGCCTGGCTCTGCCCTCTCTACTCGGCGCCCTTGGGCAGGACTTCACCTCTGAAAGCCTCAGGTGAGTGGACAGCGAGATCTATTGGGAAGGACTGAAGACTGAAACAACGGGCATGTCCCACCCACGACGGATGGACTGCGAGGCGTGACTGAGCGTGAGGGGGGCACACGCGCGTCCAGAGCGTCTGCTGCAGCTGGAGAGAGACGGGAGGTGAGGGAGCCCCTCCAGGAAAACGTTCTACACGGAGTGGATCAAAGAAACGTCCTCGCTCTGGCAGGACCACAAACTTAGGGACACACCAAAGAGATGAGGTTTCTCATCAGGCCCGACAGCTCTCTAGGTCACGGAAAGCAGCTTGGACCAAAGGTTCTGAGACTCAGCTGCTCACTCGGGTCAGCTGGAGAGCTTTGAAAGTCCCAGTGCCCAGGGGAACCCCACACGGACCGTCTCGGAAGCTCTGAGGGTCGGACCCAAGTTCTAGGAGCTCTCCCGGCGGTGCGGCTGAGGCTGAGTGCAGTGTGTGTTGGGGACGACGTCGACGTGACAAGTTTTCAGAGAGAGGAAAACTAGGTCGAGCTGCCTGGCTCCCCTGGGTGGTTCGGGCGGGGGACTGGGACAGACATGCTCATCTTTCCGGGAACGGGGGAGGCCCTCATTTCGAGATTCAGGGCTGTGACTTCCAGGACTGCTGGCCGTCTCCAGTGGCTAGACGCGAGCCAGCATCGCCGTCCGCCCCTCCTCCCCAGTGCCGGCTGCGGAGGCGGCCTCGCCGCTGCCCGGGGCACTAACCCCCCAAGTCCTACCTTGCCGGTGGACTCGGTGCCCCGCAGGATGCACAGGTACACCACCAGCCAGGCCAGGATGAGGCACAGCGCCGGCTCCCACTGCACCGCCCCGCTCTCCTGGATGG
>NW_011495042.1:1939822-1940753 GCF_000754665.1 Bison bison bison | reverse complement strand
CAGAAGTACTGCGTGGACGAGGCCTTCTCACACTCCTCGATGTAGCCGGTGCGGTTGCCATTCAGCGGGCACACGGACCACGGCAGGGGGTCCTGCGGGGTCAAAAGAAACATTACACTCAGGGGTGCGGGTGGAGGCCAAAGGTCGGGGTGGGAGGACGGGAGGCGGCCCTGAGGGGAGGCTCTTGGAAGAGGTCGCTGGTCCCCAAAGGGCAGGAGGTCCTGAAGGCAGACCAGGAGCCAAAGGCTGTCCCCCACCCCGGGCACAGGTGGGGCTTGGGCAGAGGGACAGGCGGGCAGGGGCCCCACACTCCCACCAATCCCGTGGGTGTCTGCTGAAAACATCTCGGCTCTATGCTGGGTGGGAGAGATCGAATCAAAGGGACAATGGCCAGATTGTCTATGACAAATGAACTCTGACCCACAACCTCTGTAGCCTCCAGCCCAGGAACCCAAACCGCAGCACCTGCAGTCATCAGCTAGGAGCGGTCAGGACTTGGTCACTGACTGCAGCTTTCTGAACCTGTGTTCCCTCCAACTCAGGACCAAGAGGAAAAGCCAGAGACCCCCTGCCTAACCAGTCATACACCCAACACAACTCCCCAGTCCTCTGCCTGCCCTGGAGTCTCTGTCAAATGCAAGTGATGGGACTCCCTCGTCGTAACAAACTCTGGATAAATAGCCTCTGCTTGCTCTCATCTGGGTGGTCTTTATTTCCACAAGCCCCTAGCAAGGCCCAGCAGGAATAAGACTTGGGTCCTGTCCTTGCTACCTGGGTGGAGACGGGCATTTCCTAACAGTCACTGTGTCTGGAAGTTCGAGGGGGCTGCGGTTTGTTCCCACCGCAGCCTTTTTCTGTATCTAAGACAGACGAGCAGGTACTGATGACTCCTGTTAAGCCTGAGTCAAGCTACACCTGAAGCAGTTCCACT
>NW_011495042.1:1938850-1939722 GCF_000754665.1 Bison bison bison | reverse complement strand
TCCACTCCTGGACTTTGCAGGTAGAGCCAGGAAGGGCTTCTTCTGCATCAGCTAGTTCCAGCTGGGCTCTCTCTCCCTTAGAAACCAGAGTGCCTAAATGGTGCAGAGGGTTGGGTGAACTCCGGGAGTTGGTGATGGACAGGGAGGCCTGGCGTGTTGCGGTTCATGGGGTCGCAAAGAGTTGGACACAACTGAGAGACTGAACTGAACTGAGATGGTGCAGGTATGATGAACATGACCCAAGGCCAAGAGCTAAAGAGAAGTGCTGAACTGAGTGGGGGAGGGAGGGGGGTTAGGGTCCCACCTCTGCTCTGCCAAAAACCAGCCCCACGTGGATCAGATTTCATTAGATAAAAACTCCCCGCTGACAGAAGCAAGTCTAACCCCAATGGGTTCAACCCCTATATTTCACAGGAAACAGAAATGAGCCCCAACAGCATTACCTGATGGGCTAGGGCCACTCTGCTGGTAAGGAGCTGGAGCCCACGTCTGTCACCTGGAAAGTGCTTAGGCCCCTGTGCTGCTGGGACCCCTGGCAGAAAACGACCCCTCCAAGCCGGTTTCTAGCTTTGACCTAAAATGCTTCCAAAGGTGACCACCAGCAACTCCCCTTGAGAGGCGGTGCCCTCTGCCCCTGCCCGTGACCCGGGCTGACCTGTGTCCAGGTCTGACCAACAGGAGGCACTGAAGTGCGGCTGCATGACCTCCTGGCCTCACATCCGAGGCCCTGCAGCTTTTACTTTCACCCTCGTGGACCAGCACCCTGCACAGACCCTCGGGCTGGACTGCTGAGCGAGGCGGACTGGTGGAGAGAAAGGCCACGTGGAGCAAACCAAAGTAGAGTGACAGCCGGGACTGCGCCCCCATCAGGC
>NW_011495042.1:1936794-1938750 GCF_000754665.1 Bison bison bison | reverse complement strand
GGGGGGGGGGGGGTCCCTGTGGACCTGAAGCCCAGACCACAGCCCCCCTGGGTCCGCCTGGCCTAGGGGGGACTGACTGCGTCCATTCATTGTTGTTCAGCACAGCCTGGTCGCCAACCTTGGCTACACAAACATGACTTAAATCACTCAGAGGAAGGGAGGCTTTAAAAACTCTGACACCCAGGCTGCATCGGCAGTGACTCAGATTTCACTGGTCTGGGTGGGGCCTGGGTCTGAGTTTTAAAAGCTCCCCCAGGTGATTCCAGCTCGCAGCCAGCATGGAGAAGCTTTAAGCATGGAAGGACTTAGACTGACCACTTCTCAGCACCCAGCCTCTCCCCCCCTGGATCACTAGGTGAGCAGGCCGAGACCCCTGCATTCACATGCTTACTAGCCTGGAGCTCCCACGGGGAAAAGCTGGAAAGCCCGACTTGGCTGGACCAGAGCACAGACCCCACGGCCAGGCTGCTGTGTCCAGCCTTCCAACTTCGCCCCTCTGGAACCTGGGGCATCAGTATCGCAGGGTGTGGCTGTGATTACACAAGGGCATAGTTCTAAAGTGCTGGTGGCGCTAGCTGGCCCGGAGCAAGTGTGAGTGAGTGTCTGCAGCTGGAGGCACGGTCATTCCTCGGGACCATGGAGGCAGCCTCACGGCAGAGGGATGCGGGAGAGGCACATGGACCTGTGAGGGCCGGAATGAATGGCCAAGTGATTTCCAGGAATCCGTGACTTTGACACTTCTGAGGGTTAGAAAATGGTACCCCCTTACTTTATATAGTTTATTTTTGCCTTTGGAAAATGGTCAAATCATCTTGATTTGTTCACATAATGCTTCCACTTTTGGAAAACGGCCTTCAGGATGCCTATATATAATGCCTGCAGCATGCATGACAACGCCGCAGTTGGAATGGCATCGTGCAGCACACAGCCTGCCCAGCCACACATGGCAGCCCAGCATGGAGGAAGGGAATGGTCCCTAGGCAGGAGAGCAGAGAGGCTGCCCCGCTGCCACCCAGAAGGTGGAGGAGGGGCACGGTTGCGATTAGTCTTCATGGAACTTAGGCTGAGCCAGGGGGAGGAAGGGAGGCACAGGTGAGCTCAGGGCAGAGTCCGTCCTGTCAGGGCATTTTCCAACCAGATGACCTGGGTGTGGCAGAGTGGAAAGCTATCGCTGGATGTGGATATAGCATCTTCTGAGAAGGATGCCAGCCCTTGACTATTGAGGTCGAATATTCACCCAAGCATTTCTCAGGGCCCCAAAGATTCAAGGGTGTACTCAAATGCTCCAGAGACTGGCCTCACAAGCTGGGGTCAGTTCCGAGTCCACGACCAGGCCCACATAGCTTCTGACCTTAGAGACAGGGTCTGGCTCGTGAAGGCCTGGCTCAGTGGCGAAGGGGCAGGCATCCCCCCCGGGGGCTCCCGTCTCCCCATCTTTCCCCGTCTGGGAAGAGGTTGAGGTGCAGGAGGCCGCATGAAGAGGGGCCCTGGGAGCGGACAGACAGACTCTGAGGAAAAGATGTGGACACAGGCCACGAGGGGAAGCTTTGGACACTAAGACCCCCTCTCGGTGTGGAATTAGGGTCCTCTCTTTGCCACAAGCCCCAGTCCCTTCCACATTTTCTACAGTGAGCATCAGCTAGGGCTACAGTCATAAATGCGTGTTTCAAATGCGCATCTTTGTGTTACAGGGTGACGGTGGTTCTTCTAGAACTTTTGCAAACACAAGAAGGGACCCGGCTGGGGTAAGAAACCTGGGAGGACACGTGATGAGAGGCAGGAGGCGGAGGGGGGTCAGGCCACACGGTCACGCTCAGTGGGGGCCCATCCCCATCAGCTGTCCCCACAGGTTCCCCCGGCCCAGCAGGCAGCGGGTCTTGATATTCTGGAGGGGGTCACATCCTTCAGAGAGCGCCTGATGAGATCTGGGGGCCTGCTCCCCAAAAATGTACTTAC
>NW_011495042.1:1936246-1936351 GCF_000754665.1 Bison bison bison | reverse complement strand
CCGTGAAGCCGGTGGCGCTCTTCTAGGGGCCTGACAACTGCCGCGCGACCTCAGGCCCACTTCGCAGAGGGGAAGCCAACACAGCACTTCCCCGAGGCCACGCCG
>NW_011495042.1:1934680-1936146 GCF_000754665.1 Bison bison bison | reverse complement strand
TGGAGCTGGGATTCGCGCCTCGTGTCACTGATGCCAGACGTCACAGCTGCCCGCTCCTCCGCCTGCCTACAGCGGGGTTGCTGGCGCCACACCCTGCTCGGTGGTGGTGGGGAGCAGGCTGGGAGCAGTGTCAGGCGTGGAGGGGACGGGGCTGCCCCTGAGCTGAGCAGACCTGCGGGGAACCAGTCGGGGTGCCGGGGGACCCGGAGCAGAGTGTGGGGGTCTGGAGAGCCAGTGCACGCCTCCGGGCCGAGCCCCTGCTCTGGGACCTCTCCTCGGGCCTTCCCTACCCCACCCCGCCTTGCAGAGCTGGCTGGTAAACATTCACCAGCATCCCCAGCTGGCACCCACATCTGGTGTTTTTCCTATTAGGCCGTAAACGCTGCCTCGGAGGAGCCCTCTGTGATTGACGGCTTGGGCCCATCGTAAAACCACACACCTCTATGTTAAAAATTAACAGCCGTTCAAGACGAGGGGGCAGTTCCGCTTGGATGTGTGAGGCCTCTGGACACACTTCTTCTGCACCTGAGATGAAGTTATGTGCCAGTTCACACGTGTCCTGTTCCTGAAACTTTCCTGTGTTTTCCTGTTCCCCTTTCTGCCTGTATGTGTGTGTGGGTGTGGGAGAGGTGAGCAGAACAGACCGTGGCCACTGCTGGCCAAAGTTCGTCCTGCTCCCAGGGGAGCCTGGCACACGAGGGCCGCGCTGGGCAGACAAAGATCCCACGAGGGCACCCCAGACACTGGCTCAAAGTAACTCAGGAGGCGAGAGGGAAGGCAGTACCCCTCTTGCTACTCACTGGGCCCCTACTTCCATGCACCGGGGATATTAGCAGCACCCCACAAGCCCTCTGGTGTGATGACGATTCGTGAGCTCACACTCACACAGGCCAGTGCCTAGCACTGGTGCTCGCTGATGGGGGGAGACGTCAGTAATTAGCAGGAGCCCGTGGTCCCGCAGCGGCCGGTGGCAGGGCCCAGACACTGGGTTACAGTGTCTTGTCTTGGGCATTTCTTTCTTATGTGTGTGTACAGCTGTCCAGGCCTCACACATCCAGTGGAACCACCCCCTCGTCTGACTCTTTGAGACCCTCTGGATGGTAGCCGGCCAGGCTTCTCTGTCCATGGGACTTTTCAGGCAAGAACACTGGCAAGCCGTAAGTAGCATGAGTTAAATCGCTCAGTGGTGTCCGAGTCTTGGCAAATACCGGAGTGGGTTGCATTTTCTCCTCCAGCAGGTATTTTCAACCCAGGGATGGAACCCACATCTCCTGAGTTGGCAGGCAGATTCTGTGCTGTGGAGTCACCAGGGAAGCCCTACTTCCCTGTTCCAGAGGGGACTGAGGGGTGCCCACTTACCGACGCCACTGAGGTAGGGGCTGACGGTCCTCCAGGCCCCGATGCTGCCCTGGCGCATGCGCTGCCCCACCGCCAGCTCCAGGTACAGCAGCGGCATGCCCTCCACG
>NW_011495042.1:1932443-1934580 GCF_000754665.1 Bison bison bison | reverse complement strand
ATGATGATGTAGGGCACCAGGAAGCTCCCTGCAGGCGGGCAGAGACAAAGCTGGGCCGTCACCCGGGGCTCCCCCCGGGGACCCCCACACACACCCTTCCTCTCCACCGCCCCCCACATTCTACTCGCCACTTCCTTCTCCTAACTTTCCCTTCATCCATCCGTTCTTAAACACAGTTTTAAAATATATTGTTTACTTTTGGCTGTGGTCTTCGTTTACTTTTGGTCTTCATTGCTGCACGCGGGCTTTCTCTGGTTGCAGCTAGTGGGGGCTACTCTCCAGCTGCAGTGAGAAGCCTTCAGTAGCTGTGGTTCCCCGGGGCACTAGAGTCAGGTTCAGTAGTCACGGCATAGGGGCTTAGTTGCTCTGTGGCATGTGGGATCTTCCTGGATCAGGGATCGAACCCGTGTCTCCTGCATTGGATTCTTTACCAGAGACCCACCAGGGAAGCCCCATCCATCCATTCCTGAATTTTCCCTTTTCCCCAGAATCCATCCCTCCACCTGTCCACTCGTCTGTCCTTCCATCCACCCATCCTTCTATCCTTTTACCTTTCGACTCACCGTGCCACCCACGGATCACAGGCACCCACATCAGTCCTTAATGTCTCTAAATACTTCCATCCTGCGTGGTAAAGTGCCCCGTCCCAAGACCCTTGAGCGCCTTCAGTGCCTCAGCTGCCCCCGCCCCTCTGCCAGAAGCCCCGATTCCATTTCTACTAAAGCAGCTAATGGCTGGTCAGAGCCCAGGCCGCTGAGTGGTTACCTGTTCTGAACATCGCCCCTCGATCCGGCCAGACAGCCGCCCACCTCCACGTACTTCCCTTGGGCTTTTCACGGGGCCCGTGTGGTGCCCCACAGCGGGTGTTACCCTAAACAGGTGCCTCACTGAACACTTAGTCTGGGCCAGGCCCCGAGCTGAGTGTGCGGAGGATAGGAGAATAGCAGCCCTGCTTCCTGCCCACAAGGGGTCACCCAGGCAGAAAAATTTCAGTGGCCTTATGATTGTCGAGAACCACAGGTACTCCGCAGGGCCTATGTCTTCAGAGACGAGGCCGGGGCTTGACAGGTATGTGTGGAGACAAGGGCTCCCCAGTAGACAGAACCCAGGCCACCGCCTCCCTTGAAGGAGCACTTCTGTTGTATATATGTCCATTTTATACAGTGGCCCTTGGCCTAAATTTTCATTTTAATAACAGGTTACCAAGTGGCTCATTGGTAAAGAATTGTCTGCAATGCAGGAGATGCAGGTTCTATCCCTGGGTCGGGGTGATCCCCTGGAGAAGGAAATGGCAACCCACCCCAGTATTCTTGCCTGGGAAATCCCATGGACAGAGGAGCCTAGTGGGCTCCAGTCCACGGGGTCGCACTGAGTCAGACTCGACTGAGCGACTGCACACCACCATCACCCTGACTAGCGCAGATTTGAGCCACTGGTTCCCAAGGCGCCATCTGCAGACGCGGACCCTTGGTGATGGTGGGGAGCAGGGGGAGTGAACAGAGCCAAGAAAGGAGCCCCCCACCCGCAGACACATGGAAAGGGGCTGGCAGCCTGCTGGAGGGGGGCCCCGGCCCAGCCACCCCACTGTTTCTGCTGTTGGTCCCGTTTCCTCCTCCAGATGCCCTCGGACACCTCTCCCCCAGCTCCTGGCTCCTTGTCAGTGGACCTGAAAAAACGTTCGCTGGGAGAGGAGGGCAGGACTCTGAGTGAAAGAAAACCCTGACCCTACAGCTGCAGGGATTAAGGGCTGCTTACACAAGGAACTGGCTCTGGAAGTATCAAGGTAAACAGAATACATATGTTCACAGACACATCTAATACTCACAAAACTGCTCCCTTGGGGACTGGCCTGGTGGTTCAGTGGTGAAGAACCCGCCTGCCAATGCAGGGTCCTCGGGTTCACTCCCTGGTCAGGGAACTAGGACCCCACATGCCGCGGGGCAACTGAGCCCGTGGGCTGTAAGAAAAAGATTCTGCGTCCCGCAACCCAAGATGCCGCGCGCAGCTACTAAGGCCCAACCCGGCCAACAGGCTTCCTTTTAGAGCCGCCACCGCACACTCGTGCTGTCCCGTAGCCCACGCTTGTCTCACGACCACTCTCTGGACCACAGCGTGTACATTCCACTAGGACAACGTG
>NW_011495042.1:1929837-1932263 GCF_000754665.1 Bison bison bison | reverse complement strand
GGTGCGAGCGTGTGCTCACCAGAGCAGGCCACACGCCAGCAGGGCTCTGCACACCCAGCTCCGAACTCCCTGCTCACATCAGGGCGACGGCAAATCCTGCCCCCTCATCTCTGGACTCTACCAGGCCCTCGCCGGGCTTCAGCATCTCACCGGCTCCTCTCAACAGCAAGGAGTCCGAGAGGCCGCGGGGGGCTCGCGCCCAACAGACACCATCCGTACAGGCTGTGCTGATACAGCCTGCCTGGAGCAGCCTTCAGTGGTTGTAAGAAAAGCTTCATTTCACCCAAGATGTTAAACAGTAACCACGGGAGGCCTGGCAAGGTCCACAGAACGTTCTTCTCTCTCACAGGCCCTGCCTGATGGTCCACTGTCCGTGGGAAGGTTGGAACTTCAAGGCCTGGCGCCCAGATGGGGATATGAGGGCTCTGCAGCCCTGCCCTTCCTGCGGTGGGTTTTACTATCCTCTCCCATCACCCAACCATCCAACAGACACACAGTCCCAAGTGGATCTGTCTACAATCACTTTCTCAACAAATGATGCTGGAACAATCCATCCATATGCAGAAAAAGTGAACCTCAACCCATGTCTCACATTTTATACACCGCTCACCCCCCCCCCAAAAAAAGGCCCTTAAAATGGACCACTGACCAAACGGACAACCTAAAACTATAAAACTTCTAGAAGAAAACACAAGAGAAAGTCTTTCTGACCTTGGGTTAGGCCTAGATTTCTTAGATACAACATCAGAAAAACTTTTTGTGAAAGAAAATATTGATAAATGTTGGTAAGATATTGGGCTTCATTTTAAAACTGTGCTTCATGAAAGAAATCTGGAAAACAAACCGACAAGCTACGAACTGGGAGAAAGCATCAGGGAAACACATCTGACAAAGACATCCACGTTTCTTCATATCCAGAATATATATTAATAAAAACTCAGAAATGAGAAAACACGTTCAGAAATGTACAAAAATGAAGACATTTCACTGAAGACAATACATAAGTGGTGTTTGTTAGGAGAATGCATTTTTGACCCTTCATGAGATGTCAGCATACACCGAACAGAATGCCGGCAACAGGAAATGCTGACGATTCCAAGTGCTGACGAGGATTTGCGAATTCCCATACATCGCTAGTGGGAATGTAAGATGGTTCAGCCACTCTAGAAAGCAGCTTGGCAGCTGCTTCTAAAGTTCAGCACACATTTACCATATGACCCAGAAATCCCACTCCTGGGTATTGACTCCAGAGAAATGAAAACTTACATTCACACAAAAGCCTATACACTGACATTTACAGGGTCTGTATTCACAGCTGTCATAAACTAGAAACAATCTAACTGTCCTTCAGTGAGTGCATGGATAAATAAATCCTGGTGTATCTATATAAGGAAATGGTACTCAGCCAATTAAAAAAAAAACAAGCTCTCCCAAGCAGCAACATGGGAGAATCTCAAAAGCATTATGCTAAGTGGAAGATACCAGATTCAAAAGATGCGACATACTGTGTGATTCCATTCATACGACATTCTGAAACAGGCAAAACTATAGGGAAAAAGCTGTGGCTTCGGGGGCTGGCTGGAGTGAGGAGGGGCTGACTACTCGGGGCATGATTGTGGTGCCGATAACACAGCTGCCTGCACTGGTCAAAATTCATGTAACTGTTCACGAAAAAATGTCGATTTTTCTGTATGCAAAAAAACTCAATAAAAGAATTTTGTTTTGTGATCAGTTTGAGTACAAGCCCACTCACCAAACCCTCTTCCAACTGGACTATTCCTCAAACTCCTTTTATATAAGAGTTCTGACCCAGGCTCTATGAGGAGAGCCTGGCATCAGAGATAAGCTAACAGAGGCCTGAGGCTGGTGAGCCTGCTCCCCTGCATGTCAATGGGGCAAAAGTGGGAGACTAACCGCCACCCCCCACCGCCACAGGTGTGCTCTTGGCCGCTCCTGCAGAGACGCAGAGTCTATTTCCGCCCGTGGGTCTGGGCAGAGGCCCTGGGACTTACTTTGTCCACTAGAATGTGGGGAAGGGGGCACCATGATGGTTACAGAATCCAGACCTCAAGATGCCTTCCAGCTCCAGCCTCATCCTTTTGGAGCCCAGCCCTGAGGCCACCACGCACAGGCCACCTGGGGATGAGGGGCCACACGAAGGAGAGCCAAGGGGTCCAGCCAACGCGACACCAACTGCCAACATGTGGGGGGCCTTCCACCCCAGCTGACCCACCAGCAAATGTAGCTGTGTGAGCCGGGCCTGATGAGCCTGGAAGAGAAGCGCCCAGCCACTGACAGAAGCGTGAGGAAACCATGTTAGCTGTGACTTTTTACTTGGACAAAATTAAACAGGTTGACACGTCTCCAGTTACAATGAAATGACCATTTACTTCATTGGACAGGCAGACCTCTTGGAGGCAAACTCG
>NW_011495042.1:1922784-1929737 GCF_000754665.1 Bison bison bison | reverse complement strand
AGTGCCCAAGGTTTTAAACTCTTTGAGTTATTCATCTTTGACGGAATCCAGTGCCACTTCCAAAAAAGTGGCATTTCATTTTGTCTTTTCTTTCTTCTGTTGCTGTTCCCTGCTGAACCCTTTTAGGAAGCAACATCTACCGACTGAGAAGGTTCATTCCAAACGCACTAATTTTTGCAACTTTCTCCTGCTGTAAGGTATTCCCTAACCCCCGCCAAAAAAAGGTCAAGTTTACCGTTCTTATATTTTCAGGGGCCTCAGGATCTGTATTAGTATAATGTCTATAGGCCTGATAAATCTTTTCCAAAAATTTAGAAGGGTCTTCACTGGTTTTTGTTGAATTGCTTGAATTTTGTTCAGACTCTTTTGCTTTGGGTCCGCTTTTCAAAGCCCGGCTAGGACGTACTGAGAAGCAACGTTTGAATAAGAGCAGGCCTCCCTCGTTGGGACCCAACTTGGTTCAGCTATGATACTGCTAAGTGGGTTCAGCTGTAGGACAGCCTCCTTGTAAGGGGGTCACAATCTTTCCAAATAAACTCATCCGAACCTAGCCAGCAGGTGGTTGGCATTGAGGCCCCCAGGAGACGACGGGGTAACCAAGTTGCCCTGTCCCAGGAGTGGCTTCTGGCTCCAACTTGTGCCTGTCGGGTCTTAGATGGTGATACCAGACCGGGTCCCGGCGTCCCAGCGCTCACACGGGGTTTTCTGGTTGATCCCTTGAAGGAGGGGCTGTCCTGGGCTCAGCTGGAGGAGTTAAGGTTTGCAGCAACCTGTCCTCACTCTCCTTATCATCTTTTTCTTATTTTCTCTGATGTAATAGCACAAACACTTGCATGTAGAGAATGTCACCATTTTCCCCCCATTCTTCACAGAACAGCCACCCTAAGACCATAAATAGCAATGGATTATCTCTAACTACAAAAGGGTGCCTTTTGGTATCAAACAACCAGGCTGAATGCTGGGCTGGGGCGTTTGGTGATTTTAGGAACCAAGCAGAACCTTTCTATTATCCCTGGGATAAGAGGAGGTTTTTGTTTTTTTCTTTTCTATTACTCTCCTCCATGTGACATCATTAAGTATTTTAAGTATCATCAAATTGATTTGGCTGTAAGTGGAGGAACAGGGCCAAACAAAATGAAACAAAAAACCCTAAAGACAATCAGAAAATCCTAAATAAACCTCCAGTTTGGTCTCGGGGTTTTGCATATGCCAACAACGCAGGAGGCCACAGGCGACGTCACTAACGCAGCAAGGGCGGCAGTGCCTGGTGCACAGGGCCCCTGGGGCACCCCGCTGGAGCCCCCTGGGGAGCAGACCCTAACAGGTACTGTGGCCACTCGGGGTTACAGTGAAATCACCTTCCACGCACAGCTGGAATCAGATCACTCACCCAAAACACGCCTCAGAGGGCATTCTTTAGGGACAGTTGAAACATTTCCCATTTTAAAGACAGAAATTCAAGACAAAATATAGACGGCCCATACACATGCTAACATCCGAGAAAGCAGGTGGTCCCAGGGTAAAGAACCCGCCCGCCACGCAGGGGACACGGGTTCCAGGTCCAAGAAGATCCCACGTGCCCTGGAGCCCGCGCTCGCAACGAGAGCCTGAGCACAGCAACGAAGATGCAGTGCAGCCAAAAAATAAATCTGTACAAAAGAACAGAAAACAAAGAATCAAACGAACCAGGTAAAAGTCCAGCAACTCTTTCCTGTCTCCAACAGGGTAGCCCACTCAAATACATAACAACTTGCCTTATTTTGAAGAAAAAGCCCCACACCCAAAGGAAATAAAGTTTCCGGCTGTACACACCAGAGTGATTTACCTTACTATATGAAATCCATCGGATCCCAGATATCAATTCCTAGCTCCAAACGCCAAGCACTGGAGAAGCCAGTGCTGCTTTGGAGACTTTTGAAGCCCAGGTGCACAGAACGAGCGGTCCTGAGGGCTGCTAGGGCCTTACTCAAACATTCCCCCAAATCTGTTACTTACTCCAAGTTTGTGCTCCTGACTGAATGACGGGCCAATTAATGGAAACATGAGTTGCTGGGGCAAGGAATAGCAACTCTAGTTGGAAAGCTAGCAGACTGAGAAGATGGTGGACTCAAAGCCGAGAGTAAGAAATCAGGCTCTTTTATAGTAAGGGGGAGGGCGTAAAGCCAAGCATTTCCTGCTTCCGGTCAGCCTGGTTGGGGGCATGGGGGGAGAGCAATGCAGCCAGTTCACTCGTGGGCCTCACCAGGATGTTTCTGAGCCGTGAGTGCTCAGTCGCTCGGTTGTGTCCGACTCTTTGCGACTCCAAGGATCATAGCCCTCCAGGCTCCTCTGTCCAGGGGATGCTCCAGGCAGGACTACTGGAGTGGGTTGCCATTTCCTCCTCCAGGGGATCTTCCTGACCCATGGATCGAACCCACGTCTCCTGGGTCTCCTGCATCGGCAGGTAAATTTTTTTTACCACTGAGCCACCTGGACAGTCCTTCCCGTGAGCTAAATAAAGCTATTTTAGCTTGATGCGTCTTACCCTGGGAGCCAGGGTTCCCAGAGATGGCTCATTATGTATAATTCAAGCTTTAGGCAACATCCCTTTAGTGATTAACTTGTGCTAGAATACAAAGGTTCTTCCCTATTTTGGGCCCAGCCTAACCCCAGGCTAACTCTGCTGGCATCTCTGTGCAGTTCCCTGTGTCCCCCTTCCAGGTGCCCAGCACGTGTTGGGAGCCCAAGAGCTTGGTTGTTACTGGGACTGAACCCAGAATCCCCAGGATGAGCCACAGACGTGTTCTCTCAAGGGACCGCCCGGCCACATTTCCTGACGCCTGGGACCCAGCATCTCAAGCTTACTTGCCAAATTGTGCTTGACACTTTACAGCCTCTGAAACTCCGGATTCTGCTCCATCCAGGAGCACTGCAGAAACATCAAGATCCAGAGACTGAGTGAGTGAGCACACACACACACACGCACGCACACACACGCACACACAGTACAAGGGAGCAGTGGTCGTGCCGTCCGCCTGTCCGTCTGTGGACTGACCCAGTGCGGCTCAGTCCCAGGCTGAGTGCTGCCCAGAGGGCTGTAGCTCCAGGCGTGCCGGGGCCCGCTCACACCAGCTGTCAAGAGCTGCACGTCTCCTCAAACCCCACGCTACACTGGACACCACACTTGCCGTCTGAACCCGGCCATTGTGTGGGTGTTTACATCACACACCAGCAAACACTATAAATTAAGTCCTGCTCCTCCTTCCAAAGCCAGCACTACATGAATGGAGCCCCAGCGCCTGGCTCCCAGCAGCTAGTAGCCTGGTGGGGTGGGATTCCTCTAAAGTGTGGAATGCAGTTTGCCCTCTCCCCCAGGTCTCCGTGTCAGAATCTCTAAGGGTGGGGCCAGTAGTTCATCAAGAAGCTTCGTGGGCAAATCCGAGATGCAAAGATCTAAGTACCAGGGAGGAGCAGGAGGGGCTTTGAGGAAAAGTCCCATCATCTTACTTCCGAGTCATGTGTCCCCTAACTGCCCCCCTCCCCGTAAAGGGTAAATATCATATAGAGAAAATTTAGGGGGGAAAAAATAATCCACCTTTCCATCAGCCACAGAACCGGTTATTCCTCCATGATCTGAGCGCACGCTCAGTTGCGTCCGACTCTGCGAGCCCAGGGACTGTAGCTCGCCAGGCTCCTTTGTCCATGGGATTCTCCAGGCAAGAATCCTGCAGTGGAACTCCCATGCCCTCCTCCAGGGGGTCTTCCCCACCCAGGGATTGAGCCCGTGTGTCCTGTGTCTCCTGGACTGCAGGCAGATTCTTTACCCGCTGAGCCATCGAGGAAGAGAAAATTTATATAAAAGTCAACCGTGGGTGCACTCATTTTCCACACGTTAGGATGCAACACGTTTGTATCCTGACTTCTTCCCGAACACCACGGCCTTAGACTTTGGCACAGCCGCCAAGGCCTGCTGGCCTCGCGGAGCACAGACTGCGATCAGTCCCTTCCGCTGCCTTTCCTTTGCTCTGGGCCGGCAGCTGGCCTGTAATCTTCAGAATTAACATTCCTCGTGCCCCCCGGCCCGCAGAGCAGCCAGGAAACCAGCCTCCCTGGTCACGGGCAGAGCCTGACGAGAGAAGCGGGACCCTAATCCTTTTTATTCCCGGGAGTGTTTGGGCATGGCCTGGCTGTGCGGTTTATAAACAAGCTCTTTGTTGGCTGGAGGGTGGGGGGTAGGGGTGGTGGAAGCCAGGGCTCTGTGCGGAGGGAAGTTAGACACCCCACTAGAGCTTTTCATGATGTGGTTGGTTAGCAGTCAGGTACAGGATGGGAGTGTAAATACACTGATTGTAGGTGACATCACTGGGCAGTGAGAGGCTCAGGAAAGCCCCCCACTCCCCCGCCTCCCAAACTCGGCAGCTTTTCCTTGCAGACCTGCCTTCTTCATTCAACAGACATTGACTGGGCACCGCCTTTGACGCCACCACTTCACAGAGACGGGGGAGAAACTCTAGAACAAAGTGTAGTCCTTCAGACCAAGTGCTGGGAGTGCCCCAGGCTAACGTCCAGGTGGACGAATAGCTTGAGCAAAGTGTGCAGGCAGAGTGAGTGTTCAGTAAACAAACAGCTGTTCAGGATAACTGGAGAGCATGCTGGAAGATGAGGTGAGAACAGGAGTAGGTGCTGGGTGGTCACATGCTCAGTGAGATAGGATAAACTCTTTGGTCCTTGATCTGCAGACACATGACTGAGAGGATGCCACCCAACTAAGCTACATCTGTCCACCCTAGATCCATCCATTCATCCATCCACTCCCCCACCCCCTAATCCATCCTTTCTCCAGTATCCATTCTCTGCTCAACCATCACCCATCCATCAACCTGTCCACCTATCAGCTTAAGTGGACTCTGTACCAGGTACAAGATTTCTTCCTTCTTTTCCTGTGTGTTGAAGGTCTTACCATCTCCCCAGCAACTTATATACACCGTTGACCCTTAAACCACCCTGATTTAACGGCATGAACCCACTTATACGCACACTTTTTTCAATAGTAAATCCAATAATACTATATAATCCCCATTTGGCTGAACCGTGGATCTAGAGGAAATATGGATACAAAGAGCCGGCTGTAAGTTATATGGGATTTTCCACAGCACAGAGGATGGGTGCCTTCACCCCCATGTTGGTCCAGGGTCAATTATGTTCTACCTCAGAACTACCCCTCCCTACTGGTGTCTACCTGCAGACTATCCAGGTGATGGTGTTGTTAGCAACAAGGGATTAAACAGCCCTGACAGTACAGCTCACCCGACCTGATGTTTGGGAAACGTGTAGCCAGGATACAGGTACTGCGGGTAGGTGTGCTGAACACAGAATGATGTGGAAATCTCATCCTGACAGCTTTCAAAAGTCAATTATCAAGCTGTTATAGCATATGAGAACCCATGCACTTCACATAATTATGATATATAATATACATGTCTTTCAAATTTAAAAAGGAGTCAGAGGGTTAAGATTGCACTATATTAAAAAACCTGTACAACCTTTTGTCAAGTTTTTTTTTCTTTTTTTTGAGCTGGGAGTTGGGGGTGAGAGTGACTGATGGAGCAGTGTTTTAGTCTTAGTCTTCTTAAATGTCTTAAATTTGGTAAATCCTTTGACCTAACATCTTTCATTGTCCTTTATTGTGAAAAAAACAGCTCATGTTGATTATACAAGACACCACACACGCACACACAGTACGAGGTCAGCAAAAACCACCCAGAGATATCTGTTGTTTTATTCTCTTGGCTATGTTTTTGCTCATTCCCTTTTTTCTGCATTGTTTCAAACATAATTAAGAGCACTCATTCACTTTCCTGCATTGGAGAAGGAAATGGCAACCCACTCCAGTGTTCTTGCCTGGAGGATCCCAGGGACGGGGGAGCCTGGTGGACTGCCGTCTATGGGGTCACACAGAGTCGGACACGACTGAAGTGACTTAGCATAGCATAGCATTTTATACAGATTCGAATCTGACTTCCCTCCCTCTGTTTAATCTATGACGTGAAACAATACTCAAATACTTTTTTTGAAAACACCATCTTAATGGCTTCCAAGAGCACCGTGCGTGGCATGCAGGTCCCATAACGCATGGAAGCAGTGCCCCCCCCTTTTTTTTTGGAAGCAGTCCCCTTTAATTGAGGGCTTAGGAAGTCTCCAACGTCTTGCTCTTATTTAAAGACGGAGGCTATCCTTCTGGTGTCTGCCTTCTCTCAGAACGATTTTACTTAGGTAAAGTTCTAGAAATGGAATACTTCAAAAACTTTTTTAATGCTGAGACTTCAATCCCTATTGCCACCTTGCATCCCAAAAATGCACTTGGCCTTGTCAGAGGCTCCTTGGCAGGTCCTGGAAGGTGCGTCCAGCTCCCTGCAAGGCGGGGGAATGCTATGTGGGTGTGCGGCTGTCCAGGGAAAGGCTGGGATGCCCTGCGACATGAGGGAAATTTTGCAGAAAACAAACGAACTAAACTGAAATAGAGTGATTAGCCTTCCTGCCTACTGTGGTTCCAAACCCAAATTAATCTTGTGATTAAAAAGTTTAAAAAAAAAAAAAAAAGCCTAGCTCAGGATCATTTTATCCTGAGTTTCAAGTCATGCTGCCAGGAATATGCTTCGGATCTGAAAGTTGTATAACGAGTTTCTGTTAAACAACACAATTTCCTGCTCACTTTTTACACTTAAACGTGAGGTTTACACACTAGCAGTCAGATCATTGCCACTGCTCCGGAGGGAGGAAAAGTGTCCCTGACGGCTCCTACTGCTCCTAGCGCGGCAGCCTGACCGACCGGGGTGACAGGGATGCTGGGGGGGCGCTTGGCCGCCCCAGAGGGCTCGGGAGGGAGCTCTGGAAAAGGGCTCCAGCTGTGGACTGGGATGTCCTAGGTCCAATTCCGGGCTCCGTGACTCTGGGCAAATCGCTTCGCTCTCTAC
>NW_011495042.1:1921821-1922684 GCF_000754665.1 Bison bison bison | reverse complement strand
GCACAGGTAGGGGAAGCGCCACACGTTGCCCAGGCCCACGGCGTACGAGATGCAGGCGAACACGAACTGCAGCGGGGTGGCCCACAGCGGCCGCGTTTTCTCCATGGCCCCCGGGCTCGGCGCGCGGCGCGGTGGGTGCGCGGCCGCCAGGAGCGCCGTACCGCCCGGCTTGGCCAGGGGATGGCCCCACGCCTCTGCCTCTCGCCGGCTTTTTAATTGCTAATCTCATTAACGGCGCGCCCGTCGGAGGGGCGAGGCTAGTAAATGGGTGACGGCGAGCCCCACCCCGCCGCCGGGCCGCCGCGGCAGGGAAGGCGCCCGACACTGCGCCGAACAGGGAGGCGCCCCGGCCCCTCCGGTTCCACGCGGGGGCTGGTGTCTCGGCTGCGAGCTCCCGGGAGGGGCTATTTACAGCGTGGCCACCTGTGTGCCACTCTTTGTGGATGGGGCTGTGAACGACAGATAGCCCCCAGCCCTCCTGGAGCTGACACTCTGGTAAAGGGAATTGCTTCAATGGACTGGACGAAAGAGCCCGTTTTCAACCAGGTTTTACCCCCAGAAAGGATAACTCCATATGGTTTATCTTACTCCATATTTAAGACAGAAACGCACAAGGAGGGCAACTAAGGCAAAGCGAAGGGGTCAGCAGTTCCGGGGTGGGGGGGGGGGGGAGGGCGGGGCGGGCTGGGGTGGGTCGAAGGAGGGCGTTCCCGGACGGAGGGGGCGTTATATTGTTCAGGGACCGAGGAAAAGTAGAGGGGCGTCCCCCACCCTCCCCACGCGGACCCGGGGACGGTGGCCCGACCGCGAGCCACTCTGCTTCCCATCTACAGACAGGCTGTGTGCCTACTGTGTGCGGGGCC
>NW_011495042.1:1919097-1921721 GCF_000754665.1 Bison bison bison | reverse complement strand
CTGCTGGGGAGTTCAAGGAGGGCTTCCCGGAGGAGGGGGCTTATATTTGTTCAGGGACCAGGAAAAAGTGAGGGGCTCCCCCACCTCCCCAGCGGACCGGGAGTGGCCCACGCAGCCATCTGCTTCCATCTACAGACAGGCTGTGTGCCTACTGTGGGCGGGGCCACGAGTATGGCTCCGAGGGAGAGATGAGGCTGGACCAGGTTTCCCACCACCACTGTGGGACATTCTACTCCTGGGGCCAGAGATTCCGATTCACTAGCCTCAGGTCTGGACCTAAGAAGCCTCCTGTTTCTGTCAGTCTCTCAAGGTGATTGGGTTTAAGGAGGTCCCTAGCAACAACTAAGTTGGGTGCTTTGGAATAATGCAGGATCTGGCTTTGAATCTCAGTTCTGATTCAAAGCCTCTGACTTGGCTGTGACCTTGAACAAGGCATTTAACCTTTCTGAGCCTCTGTTTCCTTATCTATAGTGCGAACAAATATATTCCCATTTCCATGGGTTAATGTGAGAATTAACAATTTAGCTTATTATCTGGCACATACTAAGTGCTCAATAAAGAAGCCGTTATTATAGGCTGAATAAATGAACAGGTAATACACTAAATAATAATTACATACTTTAAACAGTCCATTTGGTATATAGTAACAGTTAAGAAAATACTTGATAAGTAAAATTAGAGAGACAAAAAGCAGAGTTGCCAGTGGAAATCTTATGTGATGCCAAAAGGAAATCACCATTGCGCCTCAGTCTCTGGTTAGACTTGCCCCTGGCTGGTGGCAGAATAGAAAGTGGGGTGTCGTGAGGAAGGTAGGGGCTCCTTAGACATATTACCTGTCTTCAACCTTCCTACCTCCAAAAACCAAAGCAGAACAAATTCTTGATGCAACAGGGAGACGATTTTGACTTTTAGATTTCATATTCTAGACAGAGGGGTTTTATTGTGTTTTTTTTTAACCCCTTGCCCTCCTCGCCTGAGGAACCCACCCCCCTGGTTTCTACCCCATGGGTCCGTTTCAGCTGCTTTGACCTTTACAAAACTGAGCTTTTGCAATGTGTGCTGTGCTGCCTGGCTTCCTCAGGGGGACTTACTCACATCCCAGCGTGCAGTGGACAGTGTCCTTTATCCCTGCCGCCTAGTATTCGGAGGTGTGAATGTGCGTCCATCACGGCTGATGGGCATCTGTGTTGTTTCCAGTTTGTGGCCGTGATGAATAAAGTGTTAACGACATCTAGTATGAGTCCTTGGGTGCGTGAACCCACTCACTGCGTGAACTCGGGGCCCTAAGGCAGGCATGTGTGCACCAGAGGTTGCGCCAGTTGACACACTGGCTGTGCCTCTGACACTTGTCGCTGTTTTCAAAGGTCTACCCTACCTGGTGGGTGTGCAGTGATCCTTAACGGTAGCTTTTAAGCTCCGTATTGCGTACCTTGCCATAGGCTGATGGGGTTATTTGCACATCCTTTCCTGGAGGGCCTAAGTCTTCTGCCAACTGTTAAATGGCTTGTGGGTTTGGTTCTTTACATATTCTGGATATGAGCCCTTTGTCAGTTTTGTGTATTACAGATTTCTCAGTGAGTTGCCTTTTTATTCTTCCGGTGTCTTCACCTACCAATGAATAGACACTTAATTTTAATAAAGTCAGAATTTACCAATGGTTAATTTCAGTGTTCCCCTTTGGTTTCTTTAATTTTTATAAATCTCTCAACTCCAGGGTCATGATGAGATAATTCAAATCTGTGGCAAAATAAGCCTCGGTGACACATAGATTGGCAGCCTTTTAATGCTGTTGAATGGTAAAGAAGGCATGTTGCTGTCTCTAGCCAGTCACTGGGCACTTTCTTATTCTCATAAATGAGTTTGCCCAGAGGGAAGCTGGCTATACGGTGGCTCAGGAACAGGACACCTTAGGGAAATGCCCAGCCTATGACCTGAAACAGGAGGCTGCTTGGCATTTGTTGGTCTGACATAGGCCATACCCCTCTTCAATTCCCTACCCCGGGGATCAAGCCAGCACCTCCGTCCAGTCACACGGCCAGACATCGTGGGGGCCTGTTCATGGCATGAGGCCCTGGGTGGGTCGTGGGCAGCACCCGGGGACACCCCCATAACAGGACTAATACTCAGGAGTCCTGCTAAGGTCCCCACACCTTCCTGAACCCCACCTGACAAGACTGTAACCTGACAAGACCCACTGTGCTGCTGTGGCCACTTGGAGAGGACAGAACAGGCCTGGGAAGGGGGGTGTGCTTCCACAGGGGGCCAGCAAAGCAGCGGCGGGCTGGCAGGCGTCTAACAACTGGCTCCCTGCGGGAGGAGCGCTGATACGTCGGTTAACCAGTTTCTATGGTGTAGATGCCTCCACTAGGGCTGATTCCAAGCTACCAACGTGGTGTCACCGAACGAGGAGTTTGGAGAGAAGTACAGGAGCTCACCATGAAACTGAATGTCCACCGTACAAATGCAATGACAAAGCAACCTCAGTAAGAACAGAGCTAATAGTGTAGGAGATAATTTAGGAAGCGATGGCCTTTGGGGATTTACTACTTCTGATTTACATTGTTAGCTGGTCCATTCTCCTCAAAAAGATGGACTACTACCCTTTTTAAGAAACCCCCCCCCCC
>NW_011495042.1:1899030-1918965 GCF_000754665.1 Bison bison bison | reverse complement strand
AATCAGCTCCCACACACAATTCCTGAGTATGTACCTGGTGGTGCTCACCAGCCCACAGGCCCTGTCCCAGCGCCCTATAAGGACCCGGGGCTGGGGAACAACTTCTGTATGGCAGGGGCGCCGGGCGCAGTTCAGCTCTCAGGGCCAGGGCCCACAGGCAGCAGGGTTTTGGGCTCAGCGAAGCCCCGCCCCGAGTGCTCCTGGGGGGCCGCGACGGGCAGTGTGGGACAAACCTTCCCGTGGACCGGCCTGTCCGGTCTCACTGGGCCACGTCACACGGGACACACTCCCCGAAGGATAAGCCAGCCTGTGCGCCTTATCTGATTTCTGGACGAGGGTGGAGCCAGGGATGGTGGCCCTGACTCAGCGGTGTGGGTGTGGGTCACAGCCCCGTGCCAGGATTCCAGATTCTTACCCCACAAGTTACAGCCACGCAGCTTTCAGTAATGCGCTCACCCTACTGACCCCGCTGTTACTTAATCCCATCAGTGGCTCTCGGTTCCCCACAAGATAAAAGTCCAAACTCCTCAGCCTGGTCGGTGAGGCTCTGGGAATTTTTTTCTCTTTAATTGGGCCCTGAGGAATTTGACCCTTGCTCACCTAGGTTCCAGGAGAGGCTAGACTTTTCACCTCCTGAAAACAGCTGTGCGGTTTTATACTTCAGGGCAGTTCCCTCAACCAGGAACAGGCTCTCCTTTCTTGACCAGGGGAAAGCCAGTCCGTTGTTCTCGACTCAGATGGAATATTACTCTTTTCCAGAAGCGCCAGCAGCTCTATCCCCAGGCAGAATCTATTCCTTCTTCTCCCCTGCCCTCAGGACTGGGTACATATCTGGTTTCTAACACGTTCTGTGCTGCCTTGGCAGGAAAACTACAAGATACATACATGTCCCCTCGGGCTGTGGCTGGAATCGTGTCTTACAGTCATCCTTTACTCCCCAATGCCAGGCGCACGGCTGAGTCTCAGTGAGGCTGTGGGTACATGAGAAGCCTGCTGCAGGATCTGAGCACTTCAGTATAGATTTCATCCAAGACCCTGAGTCGCCCGTGTTGCAGGTTTCTGCAGACGTTCAAGTCTTTCTTGCCCACCTGCTACTGTGTGCCTGGAGTCGGCTTGGGGACTTGAGGTAAAACCTCTGCACACTGATGGTCCTCCCTCCTCTGCTGTCTGAGGCACCTGCTCATTCTCCTGTGGGGCGTGCGTGCGCGCGCACACACACACACACACACACACACACACACACGGTGTGCACAGGCATGTGGCACCCACCAGGAGGAGGTCCTGCAGAGAAATGCTGCACTGGTCCAGCCTAGGTAGTAAAGAGGAGGGTCTTCCAAAGAGTCTGGGGGAGCCCCTGCCCCAGGGCTGAGTGTGAGCACATATGCATGTGCGTGTATTTGTGTGTGCCTGCACGTGTGCCTGCATACGTGCTTGTGAGTGCATGTACACATGTATATAAATGTGTATTTGTGTGTGCATCGATGTGTGCACAGGCCTCTGCTGTGTGTGTGTGTGATGCTGAGGAGACAGTGAAACCGAGCAGGGTCCTGCGAGGCCTTCCTGGGTACAGAAGTTTCTCCATGTCCCCTGCTTCTTGTCTGGAGAAAAAGGCTTTAGTCTCCTAGGCCTTGCCTGAATCCCAAAGAGCAGACTCAAGCCTGTTACTAATTAGGGAAGTGAGGGAACACACAAAGAAGGAAAAGCGAGCAGTTCAGCAGGAAAACCAATTACTTCAGTGATAAAACACAGCCCTAGCTCCCCTCAGGGGACACACGTAACAATGTGACACAGATCTGAGTTTTTAGGCAGAAACTAAGACTGCCACCCAGGTGGAGGATGGTGACTCTGCTGACTCCAAGCATACAGACTTCAGACTGGAATCAGAAGGCTGATAATTAGATTGCTGAAACACCAACCAGTTACCTCACCCAAGCAATCCAAAGGAAGTCTTCCACCTTGCAGCCCCCACCCCAAAGGCTGCCTTTAGAAACCCCTTCTTGAAAGATGCAGAGAGTTAGGGTCTTTTGAGCCTGAGCTCCCTGTTTTCCTTGCTTGATGCTCTGCAAACAAATGCTGCACTTTCCTTCACCACAACCTGCTGTTGTGCAGCAGGAGAGCAGAACTCAAGTTCACTTAAAATACTGGCAACCACAAAAGGACAGCTGTCTCAAGTGGGCATCTTGCCCATGGCACCCTGATCCCTGGCTGGTGGTGGCAGGTGGATCCTGTCCGGTAGCTGCCTGAGTGCCCCTGTCTCAGGGACAAACCCCCCAAATTTGCTGCTAACCCAGGTGCTCTTGATTCACGGTGACGGAAACAAGGCTTTGAGCCTGGTGTCTAAGACTTCTCTGGCAAGTGGCAGAACCTCTAAGTGATGCCACCAGGCTATTCTTCCCTACTGGGTTGCCCTGATTAGAATTTCCCTTCCTGGGGAGGGGAAGGCATGAGACTCGGTCATCTGGTTTTGAGTGGAGCACTGCTTTACTGGATTTCCCATTCTGGGTCGAGGAGTCCTTGGGCTGTCAGGTATCGCCTGAGTGGTAAGAGAGAAACTCCCTGTTAGACCAAGGCTTGTCTGCAGCCCCATCTGGGAAATTTTCCATTCCTGTGCTAGGGAACTGTGACTCTGAGAGGCATCGGATACTGATCTGCCTGTTTCTACTAATACCAGCCGTGTGAAAGAATAATGGGAAACCGTAACTCTATTCCATTTTGGAGTTTCCTAGGGTGTATTTTTCAAAACTGGGAGATCTTCAGTTATGTTCCCATAAAAGAAAAAAATGGTATTTTATTGTAATACTGCTTAGCCTCAGTACTCCTTGGGATCTGGAGAACAACAACCCCTCAATGGCTCTTTAGACTGTAACACCATCTTTCCATTAGAGCTGCTTTGTAAAAGCGAAGGAACCCGGGATGACATTGCTTACGTGTAGGCTTTTATCATACTTTATCCTAGTGTTCCAACACAAGTCTTTTGGAATTGGTTTGGTTTTCATCTTGTGTGTGTGTGCATGAGTGTCTTGACACACACGTTCAAGTCTTCTATCCTTGGTTTTGACCATTTAGACAGTCCTTGGTAACTTGAAAATGTGGTCGAGACACTCTTAGAAACTGACAGTTTAAATGTGGTCTTGAGCCTGATTCAGAACAGGTAAGTTTGTCTGGAAGTGTGAAGGTGAGTGAATGACATGTGTTACTAAATATTACTGTGATTTGTCTAAACTGAACTGGCTATTTGCGACCTGAAGTATACCAGCATGAAATGGCCAAGATGGGGCTCTGTTGACATTCCAAAACGGGTTTTGCATTCGCAGTTAGAAGACGCTGGTCTTGTAAGAGGAACCCGTTTCTTGTTACCCTGTGCCTTTGAGATGTAAGTGTTCTATCAGGACTCTCAACTGATCTTTTCTGACCCTCTCCAATTCCTGAGACTAAAAAGAACGGGAAGCAGGAAGGACTTCCCTGGTGGTCCAGTGGCTAAGACTCTGTGGTTCCCAATGCAGAGGGCCCAGGGTTCGAGCCCTGGTCAGGGAACTAAATTCTACATGCTGCAATTAAGAGTACATATGCTGCAATGAAATCAGTGCTTACATAAATTCTTGGAAATACAAAGGAAATGGATCAGAATGAATTTCAGATTCACATGATCTGGGAAATACTCAATACTAAATTACTATCTGGTATTGCAGTTATGGTAGGCTTGTTGGATTAATTGGTGGGAACATGTCTTTGATGTCATCAGTAATGTGTATGGTGACAGAGACTTATAAGACCAGAATTTAAAAATTCACACATACATTTACATGCCATATACAAGAGAAAAATCAAATAGAAGATCACAGGAAGATTTACAGTAAAATGATAAAAGGAAAACAGCAGGAAAACATTATCTAAAAGAAAGCTAAGGAAAGCTATATTACATCAGACAAAATAGACTCTATTAAATAGAGTATTATTGATGATAGAAACAACATCTATCGCCAGAAAGATATAGCTTCAAAAGCTGGGAAGCAAAGGAAATCAACCTTGAATATTCATGGGAAGGACTGATGCTGAAGCTGAAGCTTCAATACTTTGGCCACATGATGAGAAGAGTCGACTTATTGGAAAAGACCCTGATGCTGGGAAAGATTGAAGGCAGGAGGAGAAGGGGACGACAGAGGATGAGATGGTTGGATGGCATCACTGACTCAATGGACATGAGTTTGAGCAAACTCCGGGAAAGAGTGACGGACAGGGAGGCCTGGTGCTGCAGTCCATGGGGTCACAGAGAGTCAGACGTGACTGAGCGACTGAACAACAACGAGGAGAAATGGACACATCATGACGGAGATTTCCATACTCCTCTCTCCATTGCTGATAAAGCAGAGAATAAAAAGTAAAGAACAAGGAACGAAAAATGACCCAGATTATTAAACGAGCCAAATGGAGCTTTTAGAAATGAAAAATAACTGAAATCAGAAACCCAGTGAATGGGTTTAAAAGTGGATTAGACACAGCTGAAAGGAGATTTGTTGAACTCAAAGATATGTCAGAAATTTTCTAGAAGATTGCACAGAAACAGGTAAAAAATATAGGAGAAGATACAGATAAGATACACAGGGCAGTAAAGTAGTACACGCTTCTTTACATCTCTAGAATGAGAAAAGAAACTGAGACAGACCCATACTTATACAAGTACTAGGGGCTCAGCATTTTCCACTATGGACTCATTTAGTCCAGTCAATCTTATGCACGATTAAAAAAAAAGAATGAAATATGTATAGGAGGCTCATGATGAAGCTCCAGAACATCAGGGTGAGCCCTTAATCCACGACAAAGGTCTCGCTGCAGAGGACTGTTCAATTTGGGGGATTTTGAAAAACTAGAAAACAGAACTTAGGTCTGAAAAAGTAGAATAGCCGTAATTTACAAGAGTGGGCACAGTGGTAAAGAACCTGCCTGCCAATGCAGGAGACCCAGAAGACACAACCCCTGGTTCAGAAGATCCCCTGGAGAAGGAGATGCCAACCCACTCCAGTATTCTTGCCTGGGGAATCCCACGGAGAGAGGAGCCTGGAAGGCTACAGCCCGTGGGGTCGCAGAGTCGGACACACTGAGTGACTGAGCACAGCATAGCACAAGAATTCAAACGTTCCCCAGAGGTGAATAACTTTAGACTCTGTGATGGTATATGCACAGTGAACATTTCAGGGGGCTCGGCCCTAATGATTTTCATAGCTCCCCAGGATCTAATCAGGGTCACAGATTGCACGCAGTTGGTAAGAACAGAGTTCATTTCAGGACAGTCTTCCCAACTTTTAAATTTCATGACATTGACTTTCTGAAGAGACGAAACTGATTGTTTAAATTGCAGAATGTTTTACATTCAGGATTTGCCCGACTGTTTCGTTGGGGGTTACTTAACACCTTTTTTCTCCCTATAACTTGCAGAGAATGTGTTTAATTTAGTTTTTATATGGCATGTATAATACATATTATAGCATTGTAAATACACTTAGGCATTTAATTATATTTGCTATTGCCAGACTTTGGAAAAAAATGAGTGTATACATTTACATTTTACATTTACATTTTACATTTGTAAAATGGGAGACAGTACCAGATTTTCAAGGTGGATTTAGAAAAGGCAGAGGAACCAGAAATAAAATTGCCAACATCCACTGGATCATAGAAAAAGCAACAGACTTCCAGTAAAACAACTACTTCTGCTTTACTGACTACACCAAAGCCTTTGACTGTGTGAATCACAATAAACTGTGGAAAATTCTTCAAAAGATGGGAATACCAGACCACCTGACCTGCTTCCTGAGAAATCTGTATGTCAAGGCTGTATATTGTCACTCTGCTTATTTAACTTATATGCAGAGTACATCATGCAAAATGCTGGACTGGATGAAGCACAGATGGAATCAAGATGGCTGGGAGAAATATCAGTAATCTCAGATATGCAGATGACACCACCATTATGGCAGAAAGTGAAGAGGAACTAAAGAGCTTCTTGATGAAAGTGAAAGAGGAGAGTGAAAAAAGCTGGATTAAAACTCAACATTCAAGCAACTAAGATCATGGCATCCGGTCCCATCACTTCATGGCAAATAGATGGGGAAACAATGGCAACAGTGACAGATTTTATTTTCCTGGGCTTCAAAGATCACTGCAGATGGTGACCGCAGCCATGAAATTAAAAGACACTTGCTCCTTGGAAGAAAAGCTATGACCAACCTAGACAGCATATTATAAAGCACAGACATTACTTTGCCGAAAAGGTCCATCTAGTCAAAGCTATGGTTTTTCCAATAGTCACGTATGGATGTGAGAGTTGGACTATAAAGAAAGCCGAGAGCCGAAGAATTGATGCTTTGGAACTGTGGTGTTAGAGAAGACTCCCGAAAGTCCCTTGGACTGCAAAGAGATACAACCAGTCAATCCTAAAGGAAATCAGTCCTGAATATTCATTGGAAGGACTGATGCTGAAGCTCCGCTACTTTGTGATGTATCTCCACCTGATGTGAAGAACCGACTCACTGGAAAAAACCCTGATGCTGGGAAAGACTGCTGGCAGGAGGAGAAACGGGCAACAGAGGATGGGATGGTTGGACGGCATCACTGACTCAGTGGACATGAGTTTGAGCAAGCTCCAGGAGTTGGCAACGGAGATGGAAGCCTGGTGTGCTGCAGTCCCTGGGGTCGCAAAGAGTTGAACATGACTGAGCGACTGAACCGAACTGAAGTTCTCCACTAAACTGAGATTATCTGGCATGTGTCAGTGAAGCCGAGAGTGCCTAGGATGTTGAAGAACTGCTGGCCAGAACTGAAGTCCGGTGGCTGCACAGAGCTGGGCCCGGCGTGGCAGCTGCAGGCTGGGGCTGTGTTTCCAGTGTTGTTTCTGCTGTGAGACAGGAAAACTGATGGGACACAGATGACTCGGATGGCAGTTTAAGATAAAAGAGAATGAGAAGTCTAAGGCTTGAATGCAAAGATTTCATCTAAAATGATAGGGAAGGCATAATATAAATGTCTGAATTTGTATTACTTACTCTTTGTGTCCGAATGACTCTGATTCTGGGAAAGGCTGAAGGCAGGAGGGGAAGGGGATGACAGAGGATGAGATGGTTGGATGGCATCACCGACTCAACGCATGTGAGTCTGAGCAAGATCCAGGAGACAGTGAAGGACAGGAAAGTCTGGCATGCTGCAGTCCATCGGGTGGCACAGAGTCGGACATGACGGAATGACTGAACAACAGCAACTTTACTATTAATTACGGGTCAAAACTCAGGGCTTTGTGAGACTCAGAGTAAGGTTACAGAAAATAACACATTCAACATGCTGCGCGCTTTTGTCCACAGGCTCACTTCCAAAGGACAACTGTTTCAGCTGAGCAACCTGCAAGGCTTTTCTGTACGTTGATCCTTCTGCTGTCTGCAGAACTCCTATGTGTAAAGCGCACCAAGTGGGCATTATTTAGAAAGGCCTGGACGGGGGTACCCTTTCTGCCCCCTTCTGATGCCTATGTCAGAAGCTTTCTCTATCTCCTTTATACTTTAATACTTTATTACACAAAAGCTCTGAGCGATCAAGCCTCGTCTCTGGCCCCGGACTGAATTCTTCTCCTCCGGGGGCCAAGAATCCTGGTGTATTCGCGTGATTCAACAACAACCTTTCATCTTGGGGGCTCGTCCGGGATCCTTCAGGACAAGATGGACCTGATAACCTATGTGAGCTTACTTCTGCTGACTCCAAATATCCTGAGTCTGCCGTTGGATCCTCAAGACAATGTCTTCCCGTCCTGCGCTCACTCCTATGCTGCATTCCACAATCGGTCGAACTGCTGGGTCTGTGGAGCGCTCCCCTCTTCGTCAGTGGAAGGCTTCCCGTGGTGGACATCCCCAGTCAAGGAAAAGACTTTCTCCAAGTCTGTGAATATCTTCGACAACAATCACATGCGATGCCTCTTCTTCATCTGATGACATCTACCAACCCTAAAATGGACTGGTGCAACACTTTGTACTCTAACTATGGACATAATGTGACTTTTAATTTTGATTATACATTGTCTTGATTCAATGACTATTTTGCTACATATAAGGTAAATAGGTCTAGATCTAATGGTTTTTTACCTGACGTTTATCAAATCTGGGATGAGGTTACATGGCTAACTCCTGAAAAAGGACGTTTAATATCTACTGCCTCTATATGCTGGGAACAAACAGAGCCGTCCCCAAAAGTTAGCCAACAACTTACAATGATTGGAAACAATTGGGATATTTGTCTCAGGAAACATGCAATGTAATCATTCCCGTGTTTTCCAATCCCAGTTCCGGTTCTCCCTTTGTCTGGCCAGGCACGAATTGGGACTGGGTATCTCAGTCGCGCTGGCTTGCTCCAAACGGGACTTATTGGATATGTGGCTCTTCCCTATGGGCATGGCTCCCCCCTGGTTGGATAGGGAGATGCACCCTGGGTCTAGCCTTTACTCATGGCTTTATATTTTCAGAGCTTCCAGAAAAGCCTGCTAATTTACCCCACCTTAAAACTCGGTGGGCAAGGTCTGTATTTCATTGGTATGATTATTTGGCTGAAGTCTTTGTTCCCTCTTCGGGAACTACAAGTTATGTTACGAGTGGATGCTTTGACTAATTTTACTCAACAGGCATTACAAGATTCTCAAAAGGCTATTTCAGCTCTTAATGCTGAACAAGCACAAATTAGAAAGGTGGTTTTACAAAACAGATTGGCCCTAGATATTCTGACAGCTGCACAAGGAGGAACTTGTGCCTTTGTTCATACCCAATGCTGTATATATACCTGATATGAGCACGAATGTTACTCATTTTACTAACCACATGAACAAGATGATTAGGGCCATGGACACTCCTGAAGCCTCAATTGCCTCACTTTGGGAGACGTTAACTAGTTCCCCATGGTGGACAATTATCTTAATTACAATAATTCTGGTTGTTTTGTTCTTGCTGTTTGCTCCCTGCATCTGTAATTGTATAACTGGATTTGTTTCTAGCCGCACGAAAGCTTTTAAGTTACAAATGGTTGCTCAAACTCCTGCTACTGCTGTAGCTTCCTACAGCTACTATTTGGGGCCCCTGGATCAGATATCCTCAATATGAGGATTAGGAGAATATGTTGCCTCACCAATTTAGGGACAACGCCCCTGGTCACTCGGAAGCAGTTATGGAACGAGAACGATGCCCCTTTTCCCTAGGCAATATAATTCTCCTAAAAGAAAAGGGGGGAATGAGAGAGTCATTTCCTAGGCAGGTTGATAAAGAGTCTAGGGGTCCCCAAGGAGAGAGGGCTCTGGAATTCTCAAGGAGGAAGAAAGGACAAACTATTTTTCTTTCTCCACATTCCTTAGGATTATATAACAATAATGTATCCTGCTTAAGGACAGTCTTTGGATTCAACCTCCTGTTATCTTAAAATGTTAATTATGGGAGTAGACCTGGTCTTTACAAGGATGTATCTTGCCTGAGGACAGTGTTATTTTAAAATGTAAATTATGGGAGTAGGACTGATGAGGTCTTTACAACCTCCAGATATTCTTTGGATTATATAACTTCATTGTTAACACTAGCAAGCAGGTACCCTTTCTGCCCCCTTCTGATGCCTATGTCAGAAGCTTTCTCTATCTCCTTTATACTTTAATAAAACTTTATTACACACACACACACACACACACACACACACACACACACACAAAGAAAGGCCTGGACGGAACAAAGAGGCTTTTTTCAGGTCAGAGGGAACAGATGGAGAAACAAGCTTATCTGGAAAACAGCGCAGTTTCTCCCCACGACCACTCAGCTGATCACCTGCCTGAGGAAGATCCAGCCAAGCGCTATGAAAACAGCAGCCCGAGAGCCGCGAAGAACCCTTCTGTGCTTTGTGTTGGTGTTGGCTAAACTTATTTCTTCAGCTCAAATATTGTTTGCCAGGAACAAGCAATCAGGACCCACTAGAAGGCATAATCTGGTGGAGAAAAACAGACAGAGCCCTGTGAAAATATTTCCCAGGGTCAGAGCACACGGACAGCTCAATTAGTGGCCCCTAAGGGGCTTCACCATGCCCTGCTGCGCTGTTCTGCGCCTGTTCTCTCATTTCATAACAGGAGAGCCCTGTGAATCTCACTCTGCCAGAAAACACACATGCTTCGTTTCACAAGCTCAACGTTTCAAGTTATACTGGACTTCTTGTGCCTGTGCGTATTCAGAATGTGGTCACTGGCCCAGCAGGAGCACCACCGGGGAGACTGTGAGGAATGCAGACTCCTGGGCCCCGCTCCAGGCCTCCTGAGTCACAACCTACATTTCAGCAAGACCCCCAGGGGCTCTGTAGGGATGTCAAGGTCTCAGGAGCACTGCTGCGTTCTTCAACCTGGTTTCACAGCAGGATCCTCTATGCAGCTTTAAAGCACACACGCAGGATCCCAGTGAATGCTCCCTTTAGAAGTCACGTGGGAGCTGGCTCCGGCTACCTTTTCCAGTAGAAGAAAGAGCCTTACTGCCACCATGCCACACTCATTTTATTCATGGCTGCACATCTCCCCTCAAAATTCCACTCCATTTTCCACTTCCCATGTCCCCAGGGCCCCTTGTAAATGGTCCCTTTCTACCTGCCTTTTTCCACCTTTTCAATTTCCTCTCTAAAATACACTTGAGTCAACAAAAAAAGATCTGAAAGATAATTTTGTTGTATATACAACAAAAATGTCTCCTCCTGAACCTGAGGAGCTTGAAATATTTTCCCTGCTTACTTAACCAAGGTGCCATGCTGCCTGGAGAGAGCCAGGCTCTCTTACTTTCTCAGTTCAGTTCAGTCGCTCAGTCCTGTCTGACTCTTTTCGACCCCATGGACTGCAGCACGCCAGGCCTCCCTGTCCATCAGCAACTCCAGGAGTTTACTCAAACTCATGTCCATCGAGTCGGTGATGCCATCCAACCATCTCACCTCAGTCGTCTCCTTCTCCTCCTGTCTTCACTCTTTCCCAGCATCAGGGTCTTTTCAAATGAGTTAGTGCTTTGCATCAGGTGGCCAAAGTATTGGAGTTTCAGCTTCAACATCATTACCTCCAATGAATATTCAGGACTAGTTGGATCTCCTTGTAGTCCAAGGAACTCTCAAGAGTCTTCTCCAACACCACAGTTCAAAAGCATCAGTTCTTCGGCGCTCAGCTTTCTTTATAGTCCAACTCTCACATCCATATATGACTCCTGGAAAAACCATAGCCTTGACTAGACGGACCTTTGTTGGCAAAGTAATGTCTCTGCTTTTGAATATGCTATCTAGGTTGGTCATAACTTTCCTTCCAAGGAGTAAGCATCTTTTAATTTCATGGCTGAAGTCACCATCTGCAGTGATTTTGGAACTCCACCCCCCCCCCGCCGCCAAATAAGTCTGTTACTGTTTCCTCATCTATTTCCCATGAAGTGATGGGACCGGATGCCATGATCTTAGTTTTCTGAATGTTGAGCTTTAAGCCAACTTTTTCACTCTCCTCTTTCAGTTTCATCAAGAGGCTCCTTAGTTCCTCTTCACTTTCTGCCATAAGGGTGGTGTCATCTGTATATCTGAGGTTATTGATATTTTTCCCAGCAATCTTGATTCCAGCTTGTGCTTCCTCCAGCCCAGTGTTCCTCATAATGTACTCTGCATATAAGTTAAATAAGCAGGGTAGCAATATACAGCCTTGACGAACTCCTTTTCCTATTTGGAACCAGTCTGTTGTTCCATGTCCAGTTCTAACTGTTGCTTCCTGACCTGCATACAGATTTCTCAAGAGGTAGGTCAGGTGGTCTGGTATTCCCAACTCTTTCAGAATTTTCCAGTTTGTTGTGATCTACCCAAAGGCTCTGGCGTAATCAATGAAGCAGAAATAGATGTTTTTCTGGAACTCTCTTGCTTTTTCGATGATCCAGCAGATGTTGGCAATTTGATCTCTGGTTCCTCCGCCTTTTCTAAAACCAGCTTGAACATATGGAAATTCATGGTTCACGTATTGTTGAAGCCTGGCTTGGAGAATTTTGAGCATTACTTTACTAGCGTGTGAGATGAGTGCAATTGTGTGGCAGTTTGAGCATTCTTTGGCATTGCCTTAGTTTGGGCTGGGAATGAAAACTGACCTTTTCCAGTCCTGTGGCCACTGCTGAGTCTTCCAAATTTGCTGGCATATTGAGTGCAGCACTTTCACAGCATCATTTTTGAGGATTTGGAATAGCTCAACTGGAATTCCATCACCTCCACTAGCTTTGTTCGTGGTGATGCTTCCTAAGGCCCTCTGGACTTCACATTCCAGGATGTCTGGCTCTAGGTGAGTGATCACACCTTCGTCATTATCTGGGTCGTGAAGATCTTTTTTTATAGTTCTATGTATTCTTGCCACCCCTTCTTAATATCTTTTGCTTCTGTTAGGTCCATACCATTTCTGTCCTTTATTGAGCCCCTCTTTGCATGATTTTGGTATGTCTAATTTTCTTGAAGAGATCTCTAGTTTTTCCCATTCTATTGTTTTCGTCTATTTCTTTGCACTGATCGCCGAGTAAGGCTTTCTTATCTCTCCTTGCTATTCTCTAGAACTCTGCATTCAAATGGGTATATCTTTCCTGTTCTCCTTTGCCTTTTGCTTCACTTCTTTTCACAGATGTTTGTACTTCCTCAGAGTTTTGCTCAAAAGTCAGCTTCTCCCAAGGCCTCAGAGATAAGCTTAGCTAACAAGTCAACCACCACCCCACGTTTTATGCCCTTCTCGCCTGCTTCATGCTATCTCCTTGGCCCTTATCACCATTTAGCATATAATGTGAGTTTCTGGTTTATCAGGTCTCATTCGTCAGTTTACTTAGAGGTAATTACTGACTGTCCCCCTGTGCTGGGTGGGCCCTGCTCTAGGTACTGGGCAGGCATGAATAAACAGGACAGCCCAGACCCCAGCTCTCTGGGATAGGCATTCTGGTAAGAACACACACTGTGGCTTCTCCAGCTCAAGAAAAACAATCCCTCTGCTTGATCCCACTTTTCCTTCTGGCCTCTACCCTGTTTCTACTTTATTTTCTAGGAAAACTCATCAAAAGATGTCTACACCCACTCTGTCTGCAGACTCTCTCCTCCTATTGGTGCTAACAGTCTCCTGCTCCAGGCAGGCCACCGCCACTCTAACAAACTGCCCAGGTCACTGATGAGCCCACGTGGCTGACTTCAGCGGCCAGTTCTCAGGCCTCCCTCCCATGGCCACCCAGCCGAGTCTGAGCCAGGTGGTCGCTCCGCCCTCCTGGTAGCCTTGCAGGCTTGCTGCCAGGGCGGCACTGTCTTCTGGTTCCCCTCCTTGCTCTCCTCTGCTTCTTCCTCCTCTTTCCATGATCCGTGATACTGGAGGGCCCCGGGCTTTCATCTCCACTCGCCTCTGCATCTTTCGTAACTGTGTTTTACAAGCCACCTCTACATTTGTAACTCACGACGCTGTAGCTTCAGCCCTGACCACACCTTAATGTTTGGACTTGTGTGTCTACCACCTACCCAAATCCCCATTTGGAAGTCAGGGAAGGGAGGCATCTCAAGTTTGTCCAAAGAGAGTGTCTAATCTTCAACTCCCAAGTGAAGTGTAGTAAATACTGCTTAAGGTATTCTAAGGTTTAGTTGGGTTGCTGCTGCTGCTAAGTCACTTCAGTCGTGTCCGACTCTGTGCGACCCCATAGACGGCAGCCCACCAGGCTCCCCCGTCCCTGGGATTCTCCAGGCAAGAACACTGGAGTGGGTTGCCATTTCCTGAAGTCGCTCAGTTGTGTCCGACTCTTAGCGACCCCATGGACTGCAGCCTACCAGGCTCCTCCATCCACGGGATTTTCTAGCCAAGAGTACTGGAGTGGGGTGCCATTGCCTTCTCCTTAGTTGGGTAGATAAACAAAATTGTGAGATAGCCTATGATGGAATACGACTCAATAATAATAGGAATGAACTATTGATACATGCACCAACATGGATAATCTTAAACACATTTTGCTGAGCTAAAGAAGCCAGGCATAGAGGATGACACACTATGTGAGATCATATGAAAATTCTAGAAAAGGCAAATCTAACCTATCATGAGAGACAGCACATCAG
The DNA here is from genome assembly GCF_000754665.1 of Bison bison bison. NCBI lineage: Eukaryota > Metazoa > Chordata > Mammalia > Artiodactyla > Bovidae > Bison > Bison bison. The sequence goes on along the minus strand of NW_011495042.1, from coordinate 1,904,853 downwards.
TGGCTTCCCAGGGCCCAGGGTGAAGAAGACCATCTGTAGAGGGGCAGGAAGGAGCTTGTAGGTGGTGAAAATGTCTGTATCTTAACTGTGGTAGCGCATACACAGGTGACTGCATCAACCAAAATCCGTCCAACAGGACCTTAAAATGCATGTATGTTATTAGTGTAAAGTTTACCTCAAAAAGGTGATTAGCCATAAGACGGCTTATTTGTTTAGAATATATAACGATCTCAGCGGACTCTGGAGCAGCTCTAAAGATGTTACTTTAGTGCATGAAAACGCATGGCGAGAATGTACTCCGGAGGGGTGTGAACTGGTGCGGCCACGGCGGGAAACAACAGAGAGGGTCCTCAAAAAGCTCCAGACAGACCTGCCCAATGATCCAGCAATTCTACTCCAGGGGACATATCCAGAAAAAAAACGAAAAGACTAATTCAAAAGCACACGTGCCTCCAATATTCACAGCAGCACTATTTACAATAGCTAAGACACGGAAGCAACCCAAGTATCCATCAACAGACACACAAGAAAACCATACACAAAACCCTCAGAATGGGGGAAAATATTTGCAAACGATGTGACCAACATGGGATCAATCTCCAAAATTTACAAACATCTCACATGGCTCAATGCCAAAGAAATAACAAACCACCCAATCAAAAAAAGCGGGCAGAAGGCCTATACAGACATTTCTCCAAAGAAGATACACAGACGGCCAAGAAGCACATGAAAAGATGATCAACATCATTAATTATTAGAGAAATGCAGATCAAAACTAAAATGAGGTATCACCTCACACCAGTCAGAATGGCCATCATCAAAAAGTCTACAAACAATAAATGTTGGAGAGGGGGTGGAGACAAGGGAACCCTTCTGCACTGTTGGTGGCAATGTAATTGGTCCAGCCACTGTGGAGAACAGTATGGAGGTTTCTTGAAAAAAAAGGCACAATAAGATCCAGCAATCCAGTATATCTCCAATGTATACCTGGAGAAAACCATGGTTCTGAAACGATACACGCACCCCAATGTTCACTGCAGCACTGTTTACAGCAGCCAAGACATGGGAGCAGCCTAAATGTCCCCTGGCAGAGGAGTGGATGAAGCAGCTGTGGCATGTATATACATCGAAATATCACTCGGCCATCAAAAAAGAATGAAATAATGCCCTCTGCAGCGACAGGGATGGACCTGGAGATTATTATACTAAGTGAGGTAAATCAGACAAAGACAAGTATCACATGACATCACTTACACATGGTATCTAAAGAAATGATCCAAATGAACTTACAAAGCAGAAACAGACTCATAGACTTAGTGAACAGACTTGTGACTGCCAGGAGGGAGGTGGAGGGAGAGGGATGGACTGGGAGTTGGGGTTAGTAGACGCAAACTACCACCTTTAGAACAGACAAACAAGGCTCTACTGTAGAGCACAGGGAACTGTATGCCGTCTCCTGGGATAAGCCGTAATGGAAAAGAACATAAAAAAGCATATGCACGTGTGTGGCTGAGTCACTTTTCCGTATAATAGAAATTAGCACAACACTGTAAGCCAACTAGACTTCAACATTAGTAATAAACAAACAAGTAAACATCTCTGTCAACTCTTTTCAACTCATCAGAATGGAATAACAAATAGCAACGGTTTTATCACACAGGATAATAAGCTCAATGTAGGGCAGTATTTTCCTTATGAGTTATATAAGCCATAAACAATGATCATTAAACACTAACATGACTCAAAATGGATTATGAGGAAAAAATGAACACTTAAATTCTGAGCAGAGGAAATTAGTAACAAAAACCCTTTACATTTTATTTTTGTCCATAAAGGTCTGAGTCATAACTTAGCAGAAGCCTTGAGTATTTACGCTGAACTAAAGCTGCATTGTGGCAGCCACCGTGCAGTCTGTAGAGCTGAGCACACTGAAAGTTCAGTCAGGGCTTGAGGCAGCCTTCTTACAAATGCAAAATACAACAACTAAAAAGACTTTCTTAGTTAAATGAGATAAGTCTTAAGACTAGGAAAATGTTAAAAAAAACTGCTTCACTACTGCATTTTGCTAAGCACTTGAGTTACACACACAGCGACACACCAGGCACAAAAGTATTTATATGGTGAAGAATTATGTTAATTTATGCCAAAAAAGTCATGTTTGTTTATCTTAATGCAGGGCATAGTTAAGTTTTACAGTATCATAAAGACTTTTGATTTATTATTGAACTGGATATACAGAATATTTCAAAGTTGCTATCAAAAAAGAAAAAAATACTCAGTTGAAATTCTACCTAGCGACATAGGTTTTCCAACGTAACTTTCTTCCCTATGCATCAAACTAAGGTAAGAAGAAAATAAATGGTTTTTAAAAGATACCAAGCCATTTAAAAAAAGTCTGTTTCTGAATTTAATAGAATATCCTGGCCCATTAAACAATGGAATAGTTTTTGGAGAGAGAATGAATTCTGGCCTGAAGAAGTATGGTGTGTGACTGGAATACTCAGTGAAAGCTCTAGAAGGACACAGAACCCAAGGAGTGACCTGCACATCGGGGACGGGTGAGGAGTGACCCTTCAGGAAGTGCTGGCTCATGACCGGCTCTTTCTCCCTCGCTTCTCTCATTCAATCACCTTTTAAAGACTGCCTTCTGTGTTCTTTTTGGGGGGAGTTATCTTACCCTTTATCATTTGTTCCTTCAGTATTTTAATATAAAACCTACAAGAAAAACAACAAATTCAAGGCTAGTATTAAAAACTTGAAAAAAAATAACAAACCTTTTCCTCGAATCAGTAAACTCTTCTTGGTGAATAGAATCTTGTGGAAATGGGAATGATTACTTTCTAAATAATGTGTTAAAAGCAAGTACTTTCCTTCTGAAGCATTATGAACTTTATTTTTGTTTATCCTTATAGTATATTGTTGCATCATCCAAGTACAGATACCAGATACCTAATTTCTAATGATTTATCCCAAAAACAAACACAAGAAAAGCAGGCCAACAGAGATATAATCAAAACCTCTTGAAAATGAAGTTACTGTAGTGTACCTAAATAAATAAACTATAATCAAAAGCTGAATCTCAAGTCTAGTAACTGATTCTATGTTGAATAGAGATCTTTTAAAAAGTGTTCTTATTCAACATATAACTTAATAGAATATTGTATAAACTGAAGTGTAAAGATTACATTTATTCTGAGTCCAGATACTTTCTCAACTGTAGAAGTACAAGGATGCCTCTGCCTTCTTCATCAGTAATACGGATTTATGAAAAGGTATGCTGCAAAACATGTCTGACTCAAGGAGTTAATCAAATCCTCATGGTCATTGGTAAAAATGATGCCTATAATAAATGGCATTCGCATTTTCAACAAATTTACATATATATTTTTTGTTGATCACATAGAGAAAACAATTTGGATTTCATTTTTAAAAATAAGGTTTATTTATAATAAACTATCTTTAATAATTCTATATTTTGAATTCTAGGGAACGCGCAACTGTAGACAAAGCTAGCTTTAACAGGTATTGAAAAGGTGTACTCTTTATATTAATGCAAAATGGTAACTCTTTCTTTACTCTAAAGAATTCTCACCGCCTTTGAACTAAGAAACTGGAGTACTCGCAGAGAGGAGTTTGGGATGACCAGCCAGAATCAGTCAGGAGGTTTTCTCTCTTCTCAATTAGGTAACTGAAATAGGAACTCTAGCTCTAAATATCATAAGCAAAGTCTAAATCTTCGAAAAATAAAGAGGGAATATAACAAACTGCTTCAAATACATGCCTGAGCTGAGAAAGGGCTTGTACTTTCATGCTGTGGCAGCTTCCAGATGAAATCATCACTTTCTAATCTTCAGGTTCATATCTGGAAAGAAATATGTATTTAATTAAGAGCATAATGTCAATTGTTGTACCAAATGAGTTTACCTGAAACACTTCCAGTGACTAAGCCAGTAATGTTGCATCCTTCATCTAAAATCCCCGCTGTGGTACAAGTCAGATTCGTTTAAGGCATGATGGGGGTGAGTCGGAGGATTCCTGGACCAGAGAATGGACCAGAAAACCACTGACGTACCGTCAGGCTCCAAGTCTTTACTACATGTGGCATCTACACCCGTGTCAGCTTAGTAGATTATTATCTAGTCGAAGGTTGATGGACACAAACAGCTGATATGGCCTTGTGAGTACAAGGTTAACCAACCCCCTTCTCTAAGGAAAAGTTTGGTCTGGGATTCCCTTTTCAGCTCTGGTACCCTGGAACTCTGATAAAAGTAAAATGTCAGCTGAGTTTCCAGGCAGAACCACTGATGGCAGAAATGACCCTGATTAGAAGACTCCATCTGGACCACAAGAACTGTGGCCAACCCTACATCCACGGCAGAAACCAGGGCTTAGGCTTCCCCATGTGCAGGGAGTTCTTGGACACATCCCTGCCAGAGTGTCACATAACTGTACCAGAGACACCGCTCCTACGTGGGGCATGCACTTCTAAGGCACGCTGGCTCTGGCATCCACACACAGATCTCATTTTGTAGCACCTGAATTGTCATCTGGGGGCTTCTCTGGTGACTCAGATGGTAAAGAATCCACCTGCCAATGCAGGAGGTGCAAGAGACTCAGGTTTGATCCCTGGGTTGGGAAGATCCCGTGGAGAAAGAAACAGAAACCCACTCCAGTATTCTTGCCTGGAAAATTCCGTGGACAGAGCAGCCTGGCAGGCTACAGTCCACGGGGTCACAAAGAGTCAGACACAACTGAGCAATTCAGCAACAGAAGTGTCACGTGGGAGCACAGTGTGAGCAGGCCCTGGACTGCAGCAAGGACACCCCTGAGCAGAAACGCCCGGTGCTGCCCTATGTGCTTGCTGAGGTGTCTGTCCAACATCCTGCTGAGAGAATCCATGGCAAAAGCAGCCCAGGGTGGCCCTGAGTGACTCTAAAGGTCCAGCTGAACCTGAAAAGAGACCCTAGTGGGTGTGACGAATGAGGCCTGGCCAGAGCCCCTTTGCCTTCCCCAAACACAGGCTGCTGGACTGAATGACAAAGCAACTCCCCACTGGTCTGACCTCTCCAGACACGAGATTAGACTTAATGAAGGACAGACATCAACCCGGTAGGGGGACAATCCAAGGGGCAAGATCAGCACAGCTTACTTTGCCAGTCTTTTCCTCAGGTCTTTGATTTGATCATTCTTCTTGGTAAGAATCTCCTTCATGTTTCGAAAAGCTGCTGTTTGTTGGAATTTCTTCTCTAATTCCTACATAAGGAAAAATTTCAGTCCATTAATAAGAAATAGTTAAGGAAAGAAAGAACACATCTGATGAAAATATACATTTTTGCCCTAATTTACTAATACTGTGCTTTTTAAATTTATTTTTAATGTATTTATATAAAATTAAAACTATTCAAACTTTAAAAATACATTCTTTCAAGTGAGAAGCCAATAAAATGGTAACATTTCCCAAGTACATTATTAACAAATAATTCAAACATACTATGTCACAGATATGGGAAATCTATTTGAAACAGTCAATTCATTTTCAGATAAAATAGACATGCTCTTCTTTCTAAATCCCAAAGTATTTTAAGAAAAGGATTTTAAATTTAATTACAGTTTAGCTTGTATATTCTTAAGAGTCTAATCCCTAAAGTGAAAAGAATAGTTCTCTGCATGCTGCTGCTGCTGCTGCTGCTAAGTCGCTTCAGTCGTGTCCGACTCTGTGCGACCCCATAGACGGCAGCCCACCAGGCCCCGCCGTCCCTGGGATTCTCCAGGCAAGAACACTGGAGTGGGTTGCCATTTCCTTCTCCAATGCATGAAAGTGAA
>NW_011495042.1:1892476-1898930 GCF_000754665.1 Bison bison bison | reverse complement strand
TGCCATTTCCTTCTCCAATGCATGAAAGTGAAAAGTGAAAGTGAAGTCACTCAGTCGTGTCCGACTCTTAGCGACCCCATGGACTGCAGCCCACCAGGCTCCTCTATCCATGGGATTTTCCAGGCAAGAGTACTGGAGTGGGGTGCCATTGCCTTCTCCGAGTTCTCTGCATGCTGCTTATAAATTAAGAAACAGGGACAGACCCCTTCAGAAAAACACCACCCAACCCTCTGCCAGACTATAAACGGGATGATCAGGACAAGCAACATGGGGGTGCAGGGTGGTGGGTGTGAGCATACCCAGGAAGGAGTAGAGGCTTTTTATTACTACAGATACTTTAGTGTCAGAGAGCAATCTTTCTACCAAAAGTGACAGATCTCTTAGAACACAAAGTGCCTAATACCTTGAGGAAAAATACAGTGAGCCTGCAGCTATCCACATTCCCCTTAGTTACACTGCATTCATCACTCAGTCCGACGCGGACAGACAAACCTGACCTTTTCAGCCATGCTCAGCTGCTCCTGTACCCTCAGCAGGTCGTGCTTGGCCGTTGCTAGATTCTCTTCCAGGGATTTCTGGTTTTCTGTCTGGTCATTAAGTGTCTTCTGAAACTCACTCTTCAAAGCAGCAACTGTGTTTTCCAAGTCACTCAAGTCTTGGGCCTTTATAAAATCCTATGAAAAATACGTACACCCACGTAAGTTCACGCTGACATCCTAAATAGTAACGGCTTTAGACTCAACACCTCAGCAATGGAAAGAGGAGGCTGTGTGTTGCGTGTGCACGCCAGCCCCCCCACCAGCCTCCTCTGCCGCTGCAGTCCTGGAGGGTCACTCGGTACCCAGTGCATGGTGTCCTGCACACACACGGTCACTCAGCAGTCACTGATTTCCAAGTATGTCAAGGATGATTTATGAGCTGTTGGAATTCCAAAGGGAGAACGAGAGAGGTGAGATCCTAAATTTGACAAGGTTGTGTTTCCCAGAGTTGGGGTGACATGTTTCACAATATTATAAGAGCCTAATTAACACTTATTGAGTATATGGCTTGCTACATTTACAAGACAAAGTTTTTATCTTAATTTGAAATACACATTTTCGTACACTTTGTGTAACATAAGCAGTTGGATCTTCTCTCTACTTGGATCATGTTTTCTACCAGATACCATTTATAATGTAAAGAAGAATAATATTAGTAAGACAGGAAAATGGTCCATAATTGCTAACTATGAGGATGGAGCACTGCTATCAACAAAAGAAAAATGCCTTATTTTTGAAATCTGGTCTTGAAAATGATTTTATTTCACTGTATCTCTGTATTCATTTTGCTTTTGCCAAATCTTAAAAAAGTAAAATTGGAGCAAAATCTTCAATAGCTTGTAAAACAAATTTATCATCCAAAAATGCAACTGTTCTACTTTTGAGAAATTATACAACTGTTCCACAGTATTCAGCTGTTTTATAAATTTATGGTCCTTGGTATATAATGATTGAAACTCATATATATTTCCTTTCATTTTAGCCATGTAAGAAGTATCCTTTTATTTTAAAAAAGTATCTACAGATGAAATAATGTAATATCTTAAATTCGTTTCAAAAATCATGGGGGAGAAGAGAAGAAAGTAGAGGTTAACATGAAACAGGCTGGCCACGCCTTGGCGACTGAGCTACCGCTCAGTTGAGTGACGAGTGCCTGGGTTACATTACACTATTCTTTCTATGCTTATACATGTTTGAAATTTTCCACAGAAAAAGGGTAACCAACGTCTAATGAAGCGAGTTTGGGGATTATTTGGTAGACATTTACAGTGGCACTAAACCCACTAGGAAAGCCAGTGCTGCAAAGAAGACTCAGTCAAACCGCCGTGCTGGCGGGGTCCTACTATAGCGTCTCATCTCCATGCAAAGGCCACACGAGGCAGAACCGTGCCCACGACGGCTTCCAGGCTGGAGCGGGGCTCAGTCACTCCACTCAGACAAACCTGGAGAACTTTAACACTGAATTTCACTGTTTTACACAAACTCTGCTAGATACAGATGGATCTGAAGATGCACAACTAATAAATTAATTTCATTTTATCATACTCCTGAAGATGTCAATGCAGGAGGCCCGGGGTTCGATCCCTGGGTCGGGAAGATCCCCTGGAGGAAGAAATGGCAGCCCACTCTGTATTCTTGCCTGGGAAAGCCCATGGACAGAGGTGCCTGGTGGGCTACAGCCCATGGGATTGCAAAGCCTCTGACAGGACTTAGTGACTAAATCACAACAACAAATCCAATTAACTAAGAACTCTTCCATTCTTCTCTCTTTCCTATTGGAATTGGAATGGGAAAGTGAAAGGGAAAAGAACTTAAAAAAAAAAAAATTAAGCAAATCTTAGATGCCATGTGCTCTGGGACACGCGAAGCACGTGAGCCATGCATGTGCCCCCTCTGCCCTGAGCAGGCGCTCACGTGGCCTTTCCTGGACAAGGCTGTCTCGATGCAGGACAGCAGCGGTGGCCTCCTTCTTGGGGAGTGGCCGGTGGTGGGGCATGATAGCAACTAAGACTTCATGGAAGTTTCTAACTTGATTCTATCTGGAAAACATGAAAAAGCTAAAACTGACTTCACCTTTTGACTCCCGTGCTCAAGCTGTAAATCTTGCAGTGCTCTCTCCAGCTTTGACTTCTCATCCAATGCATCTGTCGCCTAAAATCAAGAGCAAACGGAAAACATGCAATATTCAGTCTGTAAGGAATGCTTTCAATAATTTTAGGTATTTCTCAGTTACCTGTGATTCAATGGTCTTCAGTCTTGACTTCAATTTCTCATTCTCTTCTTGAAGTCTTACAATTTCCTTTGTGAGTAAATTCAAGTTTTACTATGTTAGCCAAAGTACTTTTCATCCTTGAAATTGTTTCACTCATACTTTGAATTTTTAAATTACATAGAAACTCCAGAGTCTGGATGCTCTGGCTACTGGTAATATCCCAGCTTCACCCAGTCCACCAGCCTCAACATTTATGAGTCATCTCTGGCTCTAAGACTTCTAGTTCCTTCCTTCACAGTCTCTCAGACTTTTTTCAGCCTTCTATTCTCAGCCTTTTCCCAAAGTCCCCTCCTCTGCCATCTCTCACCTAGCTGATCCTGAAACTCTTGTTCTGTTCTTGGCCTCCACAGCATGGCACCTGCCACTTATCCTCTAAGCACAATCACCACCACTCCATACCCTGTGTCCAGCCCTTAAGGGTCCCTATGAGCAGAGGCCCACAGCCCTCGCTCGTTACCAGCTCCACCACGAGCATCGCCTGTCAGCGCAGTCTCACCACACTCTAGCACACACACCACTGCCCGGAGGAGAGCCTGCACTCTGCTCCAAGGCACGCCAGCCTCGGGCCTGCCTCGGACTGCTGCCCACTCTGTCCCCTGCTGGCCTTTCTCTTCTGACAATTCACTGTGTCTTTGCCTTTCAGCCCAGCTTGGGCACCACCGTACCCAACAGCCAGTCCTCCACGACTCTCATCCACATGGCACTGTGTCTTCTTTGCCACCCTGTGGTACAAAGGTTAGCAGTCTCCTGTCTCCATTTCTAGAATGTTAGTTATCCCTTCTAAACAAGACCGTAAGGTCTTGAAGGCAAAAGGCCAGGTATTACTTTTCTTTTTATGTAACAACATCTAGCATAATGTTGAAAACACAAGAGTCATGAAAAATAGTTGTATATTGGTAATTATTTTTTATAAACCTCTTACTAAGTACCATTAAGGACAACTACCTTGACGGACTAATTACGCTCAGTGGACAGGGCCGGACCTTCCACCCCATGTCCACTTAGAGCTGCGCAGGCAGCCAGCACACACCCTGAGAGCTGCATTTCTCACAGTGACGGCAACATTACCTTGTTCAGGAGTTCTGCCGCTCCACCTTCGTGAAGTGGAGCCAGTTTTGGCTTCATGCTGTCTATGATGGACTGAAACGAAGCAAACCAAACTGAAGTCACCACCAAATAAAGCGCATGTAATCACTGAGCCCCTGTACTTTCTAAGTGGGAGACACTGTGCAAACCTACCCATGGGATGTCAGCTAGACTTTTATTGGTTTGCTTCTCTACCACGTGCCAGTGCTGAGGACAGAGCCTGGCCCACAGTGCCCAACCAAAGGTAGATCAAAATGAAAGCCATCCTCCTTGTATCTTAAACAGACAGATGGAAGAGACGGGTGGGAGGGATGGTAGTCAAAGCCAGAGCAGACAAAGATCCTAGGACCTAGGGACTGAGGTTCTAATACTGTAGAGCTGGAAGCAACATTTCTGCACAAACCCCCCAAAATTGCAATAATGATGAGGATTTAGGTAAACTACATTGCAGGTGAGTAACTTGACACAACTCAATACATACATTCTACTAAAGCACAAGACTTCATGCCCTCTGAACCAGAAATTTCTTAGCCTGAAATCAGTTCCAAAGGAACAATCAGAAAACTCTTCTGTACGTGTACATTCCTGGACTCCTCTCGGCATGTTTCCCCAGGCAACGCCAGAGCGTTCATGGTAAGTGCACACGTGGAAGGGTCGCTGTAGACAACAGGGCTGATTACAGAGAGAAGCAGGCCCTGACTAGCGCTGTCTCCACTGGAGAGAGGAGGAGAACGAGGCCCAGTCGTCTCACAGTCACGCGGCTGGGGAGGGACAGTGCCAGGAGGCCTGAGTGAAGAGCTTGCACAAGTGGGAGGCAGGTGGACTGAAGGGACGTGAGCATGTGCCCGCAGGTGTGTGAGACAGCAGACAAAAGTAAGTGCTTCACAGTAACTTCCAAAGCTTTTCTTTTGCCTAAAAATCCACAAGGCAACTTTTGAATTCTGGTCTTGAGCTGAATGCTTTTCCTTGAGAGTTCTCACCTCAGCCTCTGAACGTTCTAAGCAATTTGAGGATGCTAAACAGTGGCTATTAAGATATGGACCAAAATTTACCTTTTTATTTGAAGATGTAAATTCCGCTTTTTCAAACTCTGCAACTTGCTCTAATAATTCTCTTGAAGATAAAATAAAACATGAAAAAGTAATTGTTTAAAATAGATTTGTATCATACGCACAAGACGAATAAAAGCACTGGTACCAACCTATTACATGCCAGAGACAACAGAGCGAGATGAACAGAGCCTCGTCACATCAAAAATCAGTTACTAAATGTAGAAGTTACTAAATGGTAGAAGAACTAAGTTCCATGCACTCAAATCTGAATCCCCACAGCACCTACTTTTTTGTACTTACCGAGTGTACAATATAATTGCCAGAACTAAACTACAATGTTAATGTAACATGTCTGAAGTTTGTAGTCAACACTGTATTTTTGAAGTACTAAAGGGAAATTGAAGAAAGTAGGGAAAACCACTAGACCATTCAGGTATGACCTAAATCAAATCCCTTATGATTATACAGTAGAAGTGAGAAATAGATTTAAGGGACTAGATCTGATAGCCAGAGTGCCTGATGAACTATGGATGGAGGTTCGTGACATAGTACAGGAGACAGGGATCAAGACCATCCCCAAGAAAAGGAAATGCAAAAAAAGCAAAATGGCTGTCTGAAGAGGCCTTACAAATAGCTGTGAAAAGACAAGAAGCAAAAAGCAAAGGAGAAAAGGAAAGATATTCCCATTTGAATGCAGAGTTCCAAAGAATAGCAAGAAGAGATAAGAAAGCCCTCCTCAGTGATCAGTGCAAAGTAATAGCAGAAAACAATAGAATGGGAAAGACTAGAGATCTTTTCAAGAAAATTAGAGATACCAAGGGAACACTTCATGCAAAGATGGGCTCAATAAAGGACAGAAATGATATGGACCTAATAGAAGCAGAAGATTTTAAGAAGAGGTGGCAAGAATACACAGAAGAACTGTACAAAAAAGATCTTCACGACCCGAATAACCACAATGGTGTGATCACTCACCTAGAGCCAGACATCCTGGAATGGGAAGTCAAGTGGGCCTTAGAAAGCATCACCATGAACAAAGCTAGTGGAGGTGATGGAATTCCAGTTGAGCTATTTCAAATCCTAAAAGATGATGCTGTGAAAGTGCTGCACTCAATATGCCAGCAAATTTAGAAAAATCAGCAGTGGCCACAGGACTGGAGAAGGTCAGTTTTCATTCCCATCCCAAAGAAAGGCAATACCAAAGAATGCTCAAACTGCCACACAATTGCACTTATCTCACACGCTAGTAAAGTAATGCTCAAAATTCTCCAAGCCAGGCTTCAACAGTACATGAACCGTGAATTTCCATATGTTCAAGCTGGTTTTAGAAAAGGCGGAGGAACCAGAGATCAAATTGACAACATCCGCTGGATCATCGAAAAAGCAAGAGAGTTTCAGAAAAACATCTATTTCTGCTTTATTGACTATGCCAAAGCCTTTGACTGTGTGGATCACAATAAACTGTGGAAAATTCTGAAAGAGATGGGAATACCAGACCACCTGAC
>NW_011495042.1:1883465-1892171 GCF_000754665.1 Bison bison bison | reverse complement strand
TATATGCAGGTCAGGAAGCAACAGTTAGAACTGGACATGGAACAACAGACTGCTTCCAAATAGGGAAAGGAACATGTCAAGGCTGTATATTGTCACACTGCTTATTTAACTTAAATGCAGAGAACATCATGAGGAAAGCTGGGCTGGAGGAAGCACAAGCTGGAATCAAGACTGCCGGGAGAAATATCAATAACCTCAGATATGCAGATGACACCACCCTTATTGCAGAAAGCGAAGAACTAAAGACCCTCTTGATGAAAGTGAAAGAGAGTGAAAAAGTTGGCTTAAAATTCAACATTCAAAAAATCTAACATCAAGGCATCCAGTCCCATCACTTCACGGCAAATAGATGCAGAAACAGTGGAAACAGTGGCTGACTTTATTTTTGGGGCTCCAAAATCACTGCAGATGGTAACTGCAGCCATGAAATTAAAAGTCGCTTGCTCCGTGGAAGGAAAGTTATGACCAACCTAGATAGCATATTAAAAAAAAGCAGAGCCATTACTTTGCCAACAAAGGTCCATCTCGTCAAAGCTATGATTTTTCCAGTAGTCATGTAAGGATGTTAGAGTTGGACTATAAAGAAAGCTGAGCGCTGAAGAACTGATGCTTTTTTCTTTTTTTTGAATTGATGCTTTTGAACTGTGGTATTGGAGAAGACTCTTGAGAGTTCCTTGGCCTGCAAGGAGATCCAATCAGTCCATCCTAAATGAGATCAGTCCTGAGTGTTCACTGTAAGGACTGATGTTGAAGCTAAAACTCCAATACTTTGGCCACTTGATGTGAAGAGCTGACTCACTTGAAAAGACCCTGATATTGGGAAAGACTGAAGGCAGGAGAAGGGGACGACAGGAGAAGAGGACGACAGAGGATAAGATGTTTGGATGGCATCATTGACTCAATGGAGATGAGTCTGAGTAGACTCCAGGAGTTGGTGATGGACAGGGAGGCCTGGTGTGCTGCGGTTCATGGGGTCGCAAAGAGTCGGATACGACTGAGCCACTGAACTGAACTGAAAGGGAAACTGCTCTAATATAATATACATTGTTATCTGGTAGAGGTTCAAGGAAAACTGGTTTTAATAGAATAGCCTGGGAAAAATGGAATTAGTTCACACCTACTGAGTATGGTAAATTCTCAAGGAAGACAGATGATTTCCACCTGAACATTTCCACTTATTTGCAAAAGTACATGGATGTTGACTATACAAAAGCGTTTACAGTGAATAGTAGTTAACTACTCTTTTAAGCTTCTTAACAGGTCAATTTCTCAAAGTTTTCTCATCAATTACCTACTGACAGTTGGTGAAGCTAGACGGTTTCCTCCCCTACCCGAGGCCACAGCCAGTGACACTCAGCACAGACTGTGAGCCGCGCTGCATCTGTGCTTAGCAAATGGCCCCCGGGCTCCAGGTCAGTCTTTCCAGATGTCTGGCATGACTTTTCACAGAGTGAGTATCAATTTCACTGATTTTACCGTATTTTTAAAAAATAAGGGAGCTTTTTTATATTGTTCAGATTACAAAGATTTCTAAGAAAACTTTCCCTATTTTAAAGATTGGTATATAATTTTAATGCAATTAATAGAAGTAAACTTCCCTACTACTAAGTGTGATTTGATGGTAGTTGAATTAATTTTTCAAATCTGTTTCATAACCTCTACTTCTTAGTTGACCTATCTCTAAAAACTGACTACAATATTGATCAGGCTAACCAAAGCCTTATGAGGAATAATTACTAATCACCTTCAGAGCAATCTCATAGACCTCAGAGGCCTTATCACACCTAGGAACAGTGGAAGCAGGACACTCTGAAGAGGACTCTGAGTGGCACCTAAGAGCTGACTCATTAACTGGATGCGTTGCTGTCATCCTACCCGAATTTTCTCACACACTACACTCAACAAAAACAGCAGCAGAGACAGTCACAAGCTTTCAAGTTCATGCTTGGGCCTCTATGGTCACAACTGTGGAAACAGTTATTATTACCTGTTTTCAAGTTCAGAGATATCTGTCTGCAGCTTGAGGTACCACTTCTCGGCTTGTGAGAAAAGCTGCCGCAGAAGTAGCACGTTGGTGTAGGCCGTGTTGATGAGCTCAGACTCCACCTCGCTGTGGACCACAGCCTGCAACCCATTCAGCACCTCAGAGACTTCGTCGACGGTGAAGGTCTCCTCCACAAGCCTGAAAAACAACCACGATCCAAAACCTCTGTATAAACAACAGAAACCATTTACAATGAAAAACAAAACTAAGACGCCCCCAACGTGTCATCGAAGGGATGAAACGGTTACAGTGAAAGTCTCTCTGGGAACTATCTTCTTTATTCGTAAAACAGTTTGAAAATAATTTAGATTCAATTAGTTTTTGATGTCTGGTTAAATGATTAAACTGTGGCTTGCTCTTCAAATGTGCACATCCTTTCATACAAATTATGTGCTCAGAAACAAGCCCCAAACTATCTAATTTTTCTTCAGCTTTTCGGTGAAAATTAGCTTTATCACATTTAATTATTTCATAAGTCACCTGAGAGGTGTAATTCCTCCCTTTCTTTGTATTAGTTGTCTAGCATTTCAAAGACCTTATAAACTATTCACAAGTTAGTAAATGCCTGTAAGAAAATTAGTGCTAATTATGTATTGCTTTTCTTAGCATCTTGAGACCTGAAAGAAAAAACCCCAGAACTTAATTAAAGTGCCATAAAAATGAACATCATCAAAAGTACTAAAACCTCACTCTTTCACAGAGGAATGTCTGGGTTGGAAGGGAACTCCAAAGGCATTTGCTTCAATCTCCTCACTTCGCAGATGCAACACAGGCTCAGGAGGTGGAGGTGACGTGCCCAGCGTCTCACTGGGGTCTGACTCAACCCCACAGTCATTTCCAGTAATCTCGGAAACATGCCCAAAAATTGAAGCCTTGAGAAAGCATCCATGCAGGCCTCCTACCGTCAATGACAGGGTTATAGGAACAGTCCTCTCCGCTCCCTGCCTCCACCCTCAAGGTCCTTTATCCTTCAGACACTCAGTGGATGAAGAGCTATAGCCCTGATGCTGGTCATCCTCTCCCTTACTCCAAAAGGAGTAAGGACATGTTGTGTCCAAAAGGACACAATGCAGGGAGCCCCACCAAACTTCTCTCACAGTCATACTCAAGGTAGTATTATTTGATCTACTAAGCTTTAACGTTTTGTTTACCAAGCAGAATTTAACAACTCTTAAAACCCAGAAGTTTAAGTCCCTATTAAAAATATCAATAATCTTTCTGTATTCTTAAATCTGCTTAAAAATATGTTGCTTTTTGAGCAACCCAAGTTCATTACTATAAACAGCAATTAAGGTACTCCAAACTCCAATGCGTAAAGTAAATAAAGAAGTACCGTCTTTGGCTATCTCACAGTCTCACCAATCAAGATGCTGTTTATAGATGCTGTGAGTCAGGAAGCCAGATTATCAGACTAGATAAATAAACTGAACAGATAAGTCTACAGCTGATGGTCTCTGCCACTGAGTGACGTTAGAGCTTACCACAGTTGCAGGTCACCTAGAGACCCTTTTTATGTCCCCACATCCAGGTGTGCCAAAATCTGATCCCCAAGCAGCCTGAGGTCTCTCTATTATTCAGTCTTTTTGGCTGCTTCCCTTTATCCTCTATCACTAAATTTTCTACGGACTTTTATTATCTCCCATTATTGGTCCAAACAAGCGAATTATCACCTCTTGCTACAAGCTGGCTAGCAATTTTGGTACTAGTCAGCAATCTTTTCATGGTTTCCTGCTGTTTTCTCTCTTCTGTTTCAATATAAACCTGTATAGGTATTTTCTTGCTAAATGTCATGTCTTATGGTTCTACTCTTTTAATTCATAACTCAAGTAATTACAGTTCTGGACTCTCTACTACAGCATGCCAATTATTAACCCACCAGCACTTAACACCTTCCTGACCGCTCTTCTGAAACCCTGCAATCCCTTCACTATCCTGTGTGCGTGTTTAGTGACAGACTGCTCCCACCACAATCTGATTTCTTGAATTTTACATATCTGTAAGGAGAAGGCGATGGCACCCCACTCCAGTGCTCTTGCCTGGAAAATCCCATGGATGGAGGAGCCTGGTGGGCTGCAGTCCATGGGGTCACTGAGGGTCGGACACGACTGAGCAACTTCACTTTCCCTTTTCACTTTCATGCATTGGAGAAGGAAATGGCAACCCACTCCAGTGTTCTTGCCTGGAGAATCCCAGGGATGGGGGAGCCTGATGGGCTGCTATCTATGGGGTCGCACAGAGGTGGACACGACTGAAACGACTTAGCAGCAAGGTTATGTGTAGCTGCTCGAAATGGATAACTGATCGTATCCTGGCAGTGGTTTGTATGGCCTCTGCTATAGCTGCCCCACACTGGCCACCAGAAAGGATGACTGTCACTTCCCACCCGGTCTCCTCAGAATTCTCTGATACCTGCTCTCCTTGAGGTCTTGGAAGCAGGAATCCACAGTTTTGAGCCGCAAGCCTCTTTTTGAGCGAGCAAAACGCATATAATTAATAACTTCATTTTGATGGTGCTCATTTAGACCCAACTCTGCCTGAAAGAGAGAAGTAATTTGTTAGTCTTGAAAATATAATAAAGGAACCAGCAATGAAAAGGCACAGGCTCTCCTGTGGTGCAGACTGCTAGATGTCTATTAAATGCTGTTCTTTCCATCTTTCCAGACACATGGCTTGCTGTTGTTTAGTCGTTAAGTCGCGTCCAACTCTTTTGTGACCCCTGAACTGTAGCCCATCAAGCTCCTCTGTCCATGGGATTTCCCAGGCAAGGATACTGGAGTGGGTTGCCATTTCCTTCTCCAGGGGATATTCCTGACCCAAGGATCAAACCCACATCTCCTGCATTGGCTGCCCAACTAGAAAACACTCTCCAGCACTCTTAAAGTCAGGCGTGATCACGTGACTACTTCTGAGCAACAGATGGGAACAGAGGAATGAAAGCTATTTCTAAAGCCTTAATACACAGGGCACATGTCTGCCACACCCAATTTCTCTGAAACCTGGAAGTGAGATTCTGCTGAACCATGCAGACAGCACAATGGCCTCGGGGCTGGGGGAGCAAGATGAAAGGAACTGTACCCCAAATAACCTCATGGAGCAGCACAGACCCACATACCTGAGATGAGCAGTGAGAAGGCTGTTAAGTGTGAGAGAAATAAACTTCTGTATTCTTTAAGGCATATTTTATTAAAAAAAAAAAAACAAAACTCTATTAGAGCAACTTAACCTTATTCCATCTCACACAGCCTTAAAAAGTATATTTGATTTTGAAGCAGCCATCAATTACTCTTGCTTTTAAACCAGATGAGAGCTTGGCAACTATAAGCTAGAGACTGATGAAGTTCTTTTTCATGTTACAGCTACACTGAAAATTACAGAAGAAATTATAAACTGAACATCTAATGCAGGGGACTAAATAAGTTAGAATTATCTTTAAGAGTAATGTGATGTGTCATAGCCTTCTTATGGGAGACAAAGGTATACTTTGCAGTCCTCTTTTCCAGGCTTATCTCTTACTTTCAGCGCACAGGGCTGCCTCCAACATTGTGGAGGACAACACCAAGGTCACTGGGCACAGTCTCCTTCACCCTCTAAGCCCCTCACCGTGGCTTTGTTGCATCCACATACATCCTTACCTGTAGATGCAGAACATAAGACCACAAGGGCCATGACCTTGTCCCTCTGGTTCCCTGAGTATCCCAGGACTCCTCAGAGTGCCTGGCACACAGTGGACATGTGCCTGACAAGTGAACTGAAAGAGCTCCTTCTTTTGAAGGTCATTCTTGGCTTTAATCTGTTCTCTTTTAAGCTCCTGCGGGACTTCAACCAATCACTTCTCCTCTCAACACTATACAGAGGTTTCTTCTTCCCTTCAGACTATAGACAAGGCTGCACACAAACCTCATTCGTGTGAAACCAAAACGAAACCATAGGTTCCCCCCAGCTACCACTGCATTTCTCTAGCTCTCTTCTACTCTTATGTCTCCATTCTATATGCTGCTCCAACCGCCTTTGCAAAGCTCACCAGCAACTTAATAACAAGTCCAACTACTGTGGCTGATGCTTTGCTGTCTGCTGACCTGCTCCATGCTCTGCCTGCTAACCCCACCTTCCCTTCTTGATCTCACTGGTAGCCTTGTCTTCTTGAGCTTGCCTCTTAAGCAGCTGCACTTCCCAGGACGCTGCCCTTAGACCCTTACTCTTGTCCATCTATATCCTCTCCTGGATGACATGATCTCTTTCAAGGTGTTACCTACAAGCATCTCTCAAGTATCACAGGCTGGCCTACAGACCAGTACCCCCCAACCACATGAATGGCTCCATCAAGTCTTTCTCCCCCACATTATTTTTAATACTTCTGTTAAAGTTCAGTAAATCAAGAATTATCCAAGATATCATGATGCTCTCTAATGGTTACCTATCCAGTAGACTGCTTCAAAACAACCAGTTGAGGTACTCTGGCCAATGTAAACCAATACATTTGTGGTATGTACTTACATTTCCTGACTCTTCCTTATTTGATTAAACTGGTAATTAACGTTTTGCCTTAGGGCTAGACAATGTGAATGGAAATAAGGAATAAGTTTCTTATGTTTTAGTTTATATGGATTGTTAGACACTCCTCGAACTATTTCAAATGGCAATGTCAAATTTCTAATTTCTAATGTTAGACATTAGAAACAGTAATGATGACAACATCTAAAAGTCATTCAGCAGTTACAAAGTGCCAGGCATGATCTCATTTAGTCTGCAATACAACCCTATGAAAAAGTAAATAGAAACCTACTTTACAGATAGAAAACTGAGGAACAAAGAAATTTTTTTTCCTATGCTATTGAATTGGCAAGTGGGAGAGCAGAGACTTGAACCAGGAAACCTAACTCCAAAGTCTACACTCTGCTTTTCAAATCCTTTTTGGAAAAATGGCATAATTTAAATAAATAAAAGAACACAGATATATTACAGTTGCAATCAACCTGAGTTGTGACTCACAAGAAGACACATCTTCACCAGGCATTTGAAATAAACCTCAACACCTACATTAGAAATGATGTTATCTCTATACTCAGGTTAACTGTCAGCAAGAATATCCTACAATTGGAAATCTCAAAATGATGTCACAACTTGCTAAGAAAAAAAAAAAAACTCATAGTTTCAATTATTCTTGCTCACAGTGTTAACTCTATACTCATAAGCCCTCCATACTCCCCAAACCCTTTCTCTAACCCCATTTCCTAAGATTCTGTTAAGAACACGCCTATTCAGTCAGATTGGTCTGCTTACCAGCCTTGAACATGCTATACTTTCACTCTCATTACCCCAATCCTTGACTAAAAGCACCTCTCCATTCCTGTTCAAGAATCTGAATCCAACCCAGTGGTATGCTGGTGAATGCTTAACAACAGGCATTGGTGAGGGTTGGGGTACAAATCTGATTTGCAGCCCTTGCTAATTTCCAGTGTAAAAGCTCCCAGCATGGCTGGTTTCAAGCTATCAACTGCACTGCAGAGGTGAGAAGAAATGCATATAATTGGCTCTCAGAAGTATAAGCATGCTCCTACCCATCCTTCAAGATCAAACCTTTTTTACCTACTCTGGGAAGCCTCCCAACATGCCCTCATTAACTCTACTTATGCCTTCCTCCAAAAATTAGCACGTAGGTGGATGAGATGGTTGGATAGGATCAACGACTCAACGGACATGAATTTGAGCAAACTTCGGGAGATAATAAAGGCCAGGTGTGCGGCAGTCCATGGGGTCGAAAAGTCACACACGACCTAGTGACTAAACAAAAACTATTAGCTGTCTTTTTTTTCCTTAGGTATTGCTCCTTCAAGTAGACTGTAAGCTCATGACAGCATGAATCATTTCTTATACCATACAGTTTTCTCATATAGTGCCTTGCGCAAAGTGCCCAATGAATGTCTATTCTCTTCTGTCAAGTAAAGACTGACCCCAGACCAAGAAGAAAAAATTACTGAAACTGAGAATGAAATTTAGAACAAAAGACAGAAAAGTTAGTCTAAAATGGATGGGAGTGAAGGGAACAGAAATAAGCAGCTGATTTCAGTAGCAGAAATAGCATTAGCCTGGGAAATGGAATGACAGCAGATAAGAATGCGAGCAGATGTCAATTTTCTTGCGACATCACCATTTTTTCAATTTGTTCATGGTATTTTATGGAAACTAACAGAATGTGTGGGACAGGCTCCAAGAATGGTAGGGAATGGTTTGTTTCGTTCATAGTTGTACCCTCAGCTGCAAGACTGCTTGGTATACACCGTGGCCTAAAGAGGAATTCTGGTTGCTGAAGTATTTCAGTAGCCTATTTCAGTGGCGCCCCCAACTCCGGATTTATCTTTTTTTTTCTCAACACTTCAGTACGGTGTCTTGTTGTAAGGACGGCTGCAGTTTAAGCTGGCATTCTATATCGGCTGGAATGACAAACGGGATTATGTTCAAGCATCCAGGAAAAACATGCCTTCTTTAGAACAGATCAGAACACAAGGAATGTCACTTAAGTTTTCTCAGGTATAAAATGGGGCCTGGGGATTTTTGTGTCACTCTCACATAAGAAAGTTGTATTCAATCACGTTCTTCCTCCTTGGCTCGTTAACATAATTAATACTGCCAAAGGGTGTGTGTGTGTGGGGGGGGGGGGGGTA
>NW_011495042.1:1880358-1883365 GCF_000754665.1 Bison bison bison | reverse complement strand
GGGGGTGGTATGCGTGTGAGTGTGTGCGCGCGTGCATAAACTTGAGTTTTTGGAATGGAACAAGAAACCGCTTTGCGCCTTCTGCTGGCAGATGGTTCCCCCAGCTCTCTTCGCCAGCCACCTGAGGTGTGACTTGGCCAAGGCCCTTTAGGCAGCAGCAAGAAATAGTGACTAGGCGGAGCGCGGCTGCTAGAAGAGGGCTCCACCAAGAATTATCCCAGAAGGGCTTCACACCGAGGTTAATAGCCTCTCGCACCCGGCGTGGCGTCCCCTCCTCAGAGAGGCCCAGGGCCGGACTAAATTCTGCCGCAAGCCACGCCATCACTCCGAGGCCCCAGCTCCGAGTCTCTCCTCGGTGCGCGGTGGCGCCGACAGGCCGGCTACTCACCATTGCGGCGGGGGGGGAAGTCAACGGTCTGGAAAAGCCGGAGAGGCCAGGCTCAGCCTCACCAAGCCCGGGGTCGTCGAGAAACACTGGACCGCGCCAGACGCGAGGTAGGGCGGGTTGTTTAGAAGCGTTGCTAACGGGAACAGACGCACGTGACTAGGGAGTTACGCACTTTGATTGGTTCTCAAGATCACGCGACAGAAGTGCCGCGAGACCAGCCGACCGCCGCATGCGCACTTGCTCCTAGGCGCGGGAAGTCCCGCCCTCACGCGCCACGCCGACTACGGGAGCGGCCGCCGTTGCCAAGAGTAACGGGAAAGGCGCGGCTGCCTGGCACCCAATCCCTAGCAAGAGCCGCGGGGCAGCCTCGCCAGCCTTGCTGCTCCGGCCTTGCCCAGCACTTCTGTGGCCTGGCGGCCCCGACGAATGGCCGTTGCCACGACTGCTGACTCCTGACCTTCCAGCGGACTCGTGGGGGCGTCCCAGACTTAATTCTCTCTTCTCCCAGACTACCTACTTGGCTGAAATAGGCCACCAGCACCAGAGCTGCCATATTCCTGGACAGACCTTTGAACAACCCGCTCCACACTGCTATTTCTTCTTACATTCTTGGTAAAAAAAAATCTCTAATATAGCGCCTTTTCCCTTAAAAACAAACAACAACAAAACAACCGCAAACGGAAACTGGTGAAAGAGCAGTGTATTTCAAACTGTTATGCCTAGAATCATCAGGGGAGAGTGTTGTACAAATGCTTCCGTGGCCTCACCTCCAGAAATCCTGAATCACGAAGTCAAGCTTGGGTCTTTGGAATCTGCAATTTTTACCGACCTCCAGGGCTGACTGTGGCCCACTCTTTATGAAGCACTATCCTAGGGACTTCCCTGGTGGTTCAGTGCTTGGGACTCTGGACTCCCAATCAGGGGACATAGGTTCTATCCCTGGTCAGGGAATTAAGATCCCAGATGTTGCATGGTGTGGCTAAGAAGACAAAAAAGAACCACTGTTCTGGAAGAGGCAGAGGTCTAGAAAGAGGTGGATTATGTCAGTGGGGTAAAGGGAGCTTGGGCTTGGGTAGATGAAAGCCAATGAATGGGCATAGGTCATTCAGGGGGCATTTCAGAGGCTCAGAAGACAAACAGAAGCGGATACAATCACTGGGGAGGCAGCCTGTAAACTAGAAAGTGAGCCCCACATGATAGACACTGAAATGAGAAGGAGCACAGAACCAGACACTGGGACACTCAAAGCTGGGGGAGGACGTTTACCATCATCCCTATCTCAGGAACAGACGAGCTAGTGTAGATAATGCTTTGAGAGCTTAGGTTGAATTTGGCTCCTATACAGTGCAACTTAAAATGGGTCACAATTGAAAAAAAAAGAATCACAATTGGAACCTAAAAATCTAGACAGGATTTTAGAGAGCTGGTTCCACCTGGTTAATTTATTGATGAAGAGACCGAGAGCCAAGGTCACATGTTCAAGGCTTCAGAAGACTAGGTGGGGGCATCTGAAGCTTGAGTCAGTGATGAAACTAATACAAATATGTTTCTAAAGAGCAAAACCAGAAAGCAGGTGTGAACTATTCTGGTATGGTGCATATTCAATCATATTCTGGTTTCAAGAATTTCATTTTTCTTTTCATTTATCACCATATTCGTTTTATTTAATGTAAATCGTGTACAGAGCTTAGTAATTTTCCCAAGAACTGAGTTCAGTACTTTTTTAACTTGACACTGTAACCGCCAGAATAAAGTAGTAGCAGATAAATTCTGTAGAATAAAGCTTACTTACAAATGGATGACGTCTTTAGAAAAAGAGGTGGAGCAATGAAAACGTTTAGTAGTTAAGTGGTCAATCCATTTAAATTACTTCCATTTTACTGTATTGACCACTTAACTACTAAACGCACCTCTTTTTCTAAAGACGTCATCCATTTGTAAGTAAGCTTTATTCTACAGAATTTATCTGCTACTACTTTATTCTGGCAGTTAAAGTGTCAAGTTAAAAAAGTACTTAACTCAGTTCTTGGGAAAATTACTAAGCTCTGTACACGATTTACATTAAATAAAACGAATATGGTGATAAATGAAAAGAAAAATGAAATTCTTGAAACCAGAATATGATTGAATATGCACCATACCAGAATAGTTCACACCTGCTTTCTGGTTTTGCTCTTTAGAAACATATTTGTATTAGTTTCATCACTTACAAATGGATGACGTCTTTAGAAAAAGAGGTGGAGCAATGAAAACGTTTAGTAGTTAAGTGGTCAATACAGTAAGATGGAAGTAATTTAAATGGATAATTTTAAATTCAGACAAAGTAGGAGCTAGAAGGATATGATACTTTCAGATGAGGAAAGACAGCTCAGAAAAGTAAAGTGTCTTGGCCAGGAATAAGAGCAGCAGAACCAAGTCTGGAATTCAAATCTCTTGGCTTCTTGGCAAGGGTTTCCTGACCATTTAGTTCCACCCAAATACAGGTGACAGAGCTTTTTTCTTCCAAATTTATCCCCACCCCTCTGTACATAAGGCCCTCACCCTCCAGGTAGGGGATCGAGTGTCCCATGACGGCTGAAAAGCAGGGGGTGAAAGGGCAGTTTTTGTGTTTGGGTGGAA
>NW_011495042.1:1834347-1880258 GCF_000754665.1 Bison bison bison | reverse complement strand
AGGAGGCTTGGATGGGGCTTGGATGATTCAGGAATGATATGCAGGCAGTTGCCCATGGAAGGATCTCAGTCCTCAGGGACAAGAGGTTGCTCTGCGTGTCACCTGGAGCGCTCCCAGGCATGGAAGGATGGCCTGGGAGTGCTGGCTTGGCTCTGACCAACTTGACTGGCCTCCCAGTAGTATCTGGGTAGAACCTCTGTCTCCCTGCAGGATCTAAAGGCAGATTTTCATCCTGAGACCCCCATGATGACTCCCTCTAAGATCACTTAAAGTTCTGTTTTGCTATAGCATTCCTTATGTTTCTGTTCAATGAGTGTTTGTCAAATTTGATAATAAGAGTTGCCATTATTTAGTGCCTACACTAGGCTAGACATATTCTATTTCCATAATTAATCCTCAAAATCTTTATTTTCTTTTCCTTACTGTAGTAGGTACTCACTGAATTCACATAGAGAGAAGGTCACTTTACTAGATGTTGTGGATAAAGAAGGAATTTCATAAACACTTTTAAGAAATTTAAGTAAACAGTTGTTCACCAGTTTGCATTTCTAAGGAAACTTAAGTGTATTTTCTTGCTAGCAAACTCCCATGCTTACTGAGTGCTGTTAATGCAAGGGAGTCAAAGCCATGGGTGGATAATACAAATATTTCATTGGTGAATACGTCTGGGGCTTGGTGATTTTTTAAGTTGTTTTGCAAAGCTGCATCAGTAATTTTAATTTAAAATTCTACTTTAATCCAAAATCTTCTGTACCAAGGATGTTAACAATATCACTGTTAGCCCATCTATCCAGCTGAGCCAAGTGTTATTACATAAGCTGTCTAAATAGTGTCAGCAAATATGAACATGTATTTTGGTCTTAAAGTGATGAATCTGGCTCATGAAAAGGCTGAACACGTGCTGCTTACTAGCTTGTGTTGGTTACCAGAGCAAATAATTCGAGCTGTGAAGGAAAAGAGCTCCACCCTACTTTAACTGTGAGTTTCTCAGCCTCCTATTTTTTTTTTAAATCACTGTGACAATTTAAAAAAAAATGTGTTTGTGTGTGTGCACACGTGAGTGTCACTCTGGACGGATTGGGTGGGAGGCATACAACCAAGGCTATTATATACCTTTTAGCAGCACGCATGCTCAGTCACTCAATCATGTCCCACTCTTTGCAATTCCGTGGACTACAAGCCACCAAGCTCCTCTGCCCATGGAATTTTCCAGGCAAGAATACTGGAGCAGGTTGCCATTTCCTCCTCCATGGGATCTTCCTAACCCAGGGATCGAACACACATCTCTTGCATCTCCTACATTGGCAGACAGATTCTTTATCACTGAGTCACCTGGGAAGTCCACCATGTAGCAGAGCTCAATGTAAATAAAGATCAACTCTGGTCTTTTTATATTGTTACAAAATGAGACTTTTATGAGTTTATAAATGACTAGTCTTAACACCGGGCCGCCAATTTGGGGGTGTTTACAACCTAGACTAGGCGAAAGGAGGAACAGGAAGGTGACAGATTTGCTTGGTCTTGACATAGTGACTTCTTCTACCACTATTTACAGAGCTCCCCTTTGTGTGCCAGGTTCTGTGGCCAAGACAGCATCTCAGGGAAGAACTGGAGGATTCAGGAAGCCCGAAAGTCCCCTACTCTATAAATCTTTGGGTAGGGTTGAGGGACTAAGGTGAGGCTTTACTGAAAAGAGAAAGTAATAAAGAAAATCATTAAACAATATGAATCTTGAAGACTGTATGGGAAAGGAACATTTGACAAAACACTGAACTTCTCCTGTAGTAGGCAGGAAATGGTAGGGGAGAATCATTTCAGGGGAAGGGGATTATCTTGAAGGAGGAATACGGCTTTGTCCATGTGACACTACCAGGGTCCTCTGTAATTCCCCCCACCCTATCCAGTTAAAACCGAGAAAGTAGTCAAGACGTGAAAGAAGGGAAGAATGCAGGATTCAGAGAGTCTTTACAGGAACTATAGCATTTGACTGGGTTTTCCTGGTGAGTCAGTGGTTAAGAATCTGCCTGCCAGTGCAGGAGACATGCGTTCCATCCTGGGTTGGAAAGATCCCCTGGAGAAGGAGATGGCATGAGGCCATTTTCAGTTCTTCTATTTGCTCGTTGAGTCAATTGGTTTCAAAGTGCTCCAGGTGACCACAGAGTATTAGAGGGTGCTGACAAGTTAGATTTGTGAAATAAATATCATACGTTTTACAGGAGGTCAGGCAAGGAAGTGGTTCACCATAAAATACTACAACTCCCTTTACGACCGTGTGGATGATGGTAATGTCTTAGCCCAAATGATAGATTAGCTTCACTGATCTAAATCTCCAAAATTAAAACAACCCAAAGGAAAGAAACACCCCAAACATCGAAAACTGAAGACTGACTAAGAAATGTTAGGAACTGGTTGGGAGGAATACCTCCTTGTGAAGTACGAGAATAATTTACTGTACATATGGTGTGGTGGTGGGTTAATCACTAAGTCCAACTCTTGTGAGCCCCATAGACTGTAACGCCCCAGGCTCCTCTGTCCATGGGATTTCCCAGGTAAGAATACTGCAGTGGGTTACCATTTCCTTCTCTGGGTGGATCTTCCCTACCCAGGGATCAAACCCTGGTCTCCTTCACTGCAGGCAGATTCTTTACTCACTGAGCCAATAGGATGATATGCACCAAATCCTCATTCCACAGCTTCATGTGCATGTCTGCATCTGAGTCAGACCCACAAGCTCAATCCCTGTATTCAGCAATTGTTTGTGGAAAACCTGATACACAACAGACACTCTGGGGAAGGGAACAATAAGCAAGATGGGATTTGTCCCTTTCAAACAGGGCCTTATGATCAAGCCAAGGGAAGACGCAAGCTTGCAAAGGGATCTCAGAGCAGGCAATATGGGGAATGGGAGTTCAGAGAAGAGAAAGTCAACTGTCTTGAAGGTAAAAGGAAGTTCAGGAGAGTCTTTCAGGAGGCAGAATTCCAGCTGGTCTTTAAAAGGTGTGTGCAAGAGCTGTGGGTGAGCATGATGATTGAGGGACAGAAGGTTGTCCTGAGCAAGGAACCAGAATTTTCATCAGGTAAGGCAGTAAAACTGTCCAGAGATGTGCTTTTCGATTTGTTATTTCAAGTCAAACTGCAGAAAGAGATACACGATGTACACAGTGATGGAGTATCTATTCTAGTGTCTTCTTCAGGAATGTGGGCCTCCCTAGATCTACGATCTTTGCTACATGTTTACCTGGACTAATGTCAATGGAAATATGTTCACCAACTGCATTCCAGCTTAGAAAATGGAAAACTTAGATGTGCTCAGGAAGCTCTGCTTACCAAGATAGGGCTCTGCAGTCCCTTTGCAAAGTCTGAATCGCCTAGTGCAGCTGTGTTCATGGATGGAAGTTTTCTCGATGCGGTGGGTGTCATTCTTGGTAGGTTTATACTTGTCTTTCTCACTACTCTATTTCAAGCTCCTTGAAGGATGGAATCTTTATTACATGATCAACCTGAATTGCCCCCTCCCCCTGCCCCCAGCAAGGGCTGGGCTATAATACCTCTGAGCAATTCTTGAAGAACTGAATTGAAATTAAACAGGAACATCTCAACAAACATTTGTGAGTGCCTGCTGGCTTCCAGATACTGTGTGTGTTTGGGGGGGAGGGAGGGGTTGCTCTGGGCAAGCCTTCTCCTGGACATGCATCATATATTAGCAAACATCCAGCTATCCCTATTTCCTGTGTTAAATGTTATTTTGAGTTTGGTTTATATGACTTTCATAATTATGAGTCTTCAAGAATGAATTATTTAGTTCTTGTGATTTAACCCTTATGTTTTTATATAACTACAAATTGAATTCTAGTTGATCGGTTGACTTAATGATACATTTTGAAGATATCCCATGAAACTATTACTAATTTGGGTGTGTGGTTTTCTTTTCATTGTCATAGACTCACATTATCTTATTATGTGTGCATGCATGCCAAGTCACTTCAGTCATGTCTGACTCTTTGTGACATCATGGACTGTAGTCTGCCAGGCTCCTCTGTCCATGGATTCTCCAGGCAAGAATACTGCCTCGAGTGGGTTGCCATGCTGTCCTCCAGGGGATCTTCCCCACCCAGGGATTGAACCTGAGTCTCTTATGTCTCCTGCATTGGTAGGTGGTGGGTTCTTTACACTAGCACCACCTGGGAAACCCTTATTTTATTATATATTTTATCATATATCATACTATATATTATATATTTAATATATATTATATAATATCCATAGTATTTTATTTAACATATTTTATAGGGCTTGGGCCCTGTGCCTTAAATGTCTGTGGATGTTGGGAGAGCAAAGAGGATTGAAACCCCTGCTCTCTAGGCTCCTAACTGTGTAGCAAAGCAGCTAGACCCATTAGAAGGTCACATTCATATCACTGGTCACTCTCTGGGGAACTAGATAAGGGGCACTTAGTTCAGTCTGGGACTTCAAGGAGACTATTGAGAAGATCCCTGAACTGAATCTTGAGGGACCGGCAAGAGTTAGCCTGGGAAAGCAAGGCAGAGAGGGCAGAGGAGGCACAGTAAACCTCCAACAGCCCAGCGCGTGAATTCCTAACAAAGCGTGAATGGTATGTTCGCATCTAGTGCCGGAGTTACTGCTGCCCAAAATGTCATCGCTTTGCTAAAAGTACTGGCAAGTAAGTCATGACTAGAAACACTATCTTCACAAGGGAAAAAATAACCCAACACTCTAAAAAACAAAGGGATATAAAGATAAGTTATATCTCTTTATCTGTTACTGTCTAAAAGGGAGCAAAGGGTGACTTCTGGGGTTCCAGTGCTATGGCACTATTCTGTGTCATGATCTGTGTGCAAGTTATATATTTTTAGTTTGTGAGAAATAATGAGTTATATTCTTATATGTATAACTTCAATCAAGTCTTTGAAAATTTAAATGCTTATACAAATTTGTATGTATTTGTGTATAAATATTTCAATAAAGAATCCAGCTGCCAACGCAGGAAACACAAGAGACATGGGTTCGATCCCTGGGTCAGGAAGCTACCCTGGACAAGGGAATGGAAACCCACTCCAGTGTTCTTGCCTGGAGAATTCCATGGACAGAGGAGCCTGGTGGGCTACAGTCCATGGAGTGGCAAAGAATCACGACTGAGTCACAGACACGACTGAGCGACTAACACTTTCACTTCAACTAAAAGGTTTTAAAAATAAAAAAAAAGAAAAAAGGTAATGTACCTGGTTTACTGCTACAATGGAGGCTCAGAAACCCATCTGGTGTTACCCTAAGGGGAGGATGTCTTTCCAGGACTGAAGTATCTTTATCTGGCCTGCACTAGGTCAGCCTGCAAACCCTCCCCAGCACCAGCAGGTACGGTGGACGAGAAATGTGGTTGCGACTTTATATAGAAACACCCCTGAACAAACCCGTGGAGGGTAAACTCCGAACGTCTAACACTCACAGAATTGAAACTTTCAGTGAGCATAAGCGGAGATCTACAGTCCCTAACTGTTCTTATCTGGTCTTACTGAAAAATAATGAGGCCTGATTATAAGTCAGAAGACAACTTAGACATCAATAGCCGCATGTATAGGACAGAAAAAGTTTTGCATTGTAAGAGATTTAGTGTGAATCTATATGTCTAATATCGTGTGAGAGAAACCATTAAAACCATGGAGTTAGTTTCTTCCCTAGGATCTCTGCTTGTATCCACAGAGAAGGTTCTGTGTGTTGAGAGATTATCCATAGGCCCCATGTATTTTTCAGTTAGAATTTATAATAGTATGAAGATTTGCTTCTTTAAAGTAGGTATGTATTTTAAAACCCTCTATGATGTGAGTCATTATAGCCTTCAAAATTTTTTGCACAATGAACTGTGTTTCAGTAACAAACGTTTCATGTTTAAAAAGTGATATTTAGTTTAATCCTCAAAGCAATCCCAGAAGATAAATACTTCCTTCTTTCCACCACTGCGCCCCTCGACACACAGACCCCTGGAGGGACTACTTGGCTGTGCCTCCTTCGGTCACTTACTGGCCCTTGCCTCGGTCATCTCTCGTCTCCAGTCACCCGCTGCTGCCTGTCTCCGTCAGTCATCTTCACCAACCTCCAGATCCTGCGTGCACTCAGGCATACCCGAGGATGACCTGGCTGGCGCCCCTTCATCCTGGCTCTGCCTAAGCCTGAAGCTGCTTCACTGCCATGCTGACAGCTCAGAAGTGACCCTCTCTGATCATCAACTCTCTGAACAACGCAAGTGTTAGTCACGTCCAACTCTTTGCAACCCCATGGACTGTAGCCTGCCAGACTCCCCAGTCCATGGAACTTTGCAGGCAAGAACCCTGGAGTGGGTAGTCATTCCCTTCTCCAGGGGATCTTTACAAGCTCGAACCCGGGTCTCCTGCAAAGCAGGCAGATTCTTTACCACCTGAGCCAGCAGGGAAGCCCCAGCTGTCTGAGTTTCTCCAGTTCCTACACTTTCCTTAAACCTTGCCTCTGGCCTGACTGTGACCTGACTGTGACCTTGTGAACCTTCTGTGTTTCTGGTCTAGCATCTCTTCTCCTTGACTCACTTTTCCAGGTCATCACGCCACCAAGAGAAGCTTCTATTTCCTACCAGTGACTCTGTTACAACAGCTTGATCAGCCTTTAATGCTTCCAGCCATCTATTTGTTGTTTTTCTTGTTCCAAAACCTAGAACTCACATAACTAACTGTATTTACGGCATAAAAACTTTTGAACTATGTTTTCTCAATTTCTTCTGGCCTTTACAGCTGCTGAGATATTCTGGCTCAGCTTCTCTTCCACATGACCCAGGTGGCTGTCCCCTAAAGTTCCCTAGCCCTGAAGCATCATTCCCCTCCCTTCTCTTCAACCCCCACAGATGATCCCCTTCGGCTTTTCTAGAAGGGTAAGCTCCCTGGAAATCCCTGAATTCATGCTCCCATTTTCTTCATCAGTAAGTGAGGAAATATTAAAGATTACACACACCTGGTATTGCCTAGGGTATAAGGAAATGACATGCTTTAAAACTTTGGTTGGAGGATAAAGAATGGAGTAGGTCTTCTCTTTTTTTGAGGACAAACTGGAAATTAGTATCAAAACTGAGAATGCACACGCCCTTTGACCCAGTGATTTTTTGTCTTCACTTCTAAGAATTTATTTAAGAAAAAAACAAGAGGGTGAAGAAGTATGTACAGAGATGTTTACTGTGGCTTTGATGTGGTAAAAACCCTGAGACTGTTTAAATGTTCCTCTTTTGGGGGGATGACTAAATGAACTGTGCTGCAGTAAAGTGGAGTCTTCTGCAGCTGTCAAAATGCTCAGGAAGAATCCATGTGCACTGACATGGAAAGATAGTCATAATATATAATAAAGTGGCAAAATCAAGTTGGAGAATCGCAGTCACTGAAAGATTCCACTTAGGTACTTACAAATGCAGTTATAAATACATAATCAGAAAGGTGATGCACCAGACTCCTTATACCCAAATCCAGGCCGGGTGATAGAATGGGGATAGGGGTGTGCGGTGGTTGATCCCTACACTACACATTGTACGCCTGTCATTTTAATTTCATTATTAACTCTTTATTCACTGGGGGATTTTTGAAACTAATGCCTGTGGCCAACGACTTGTTCTGTAAGTGAATACTGAAACACTCCAGTCAATACTGTCCAGCATGTGTTAGTATGTCTCTGGTGAATAATGTGTTAAGCAGGCATCACTTTTATAATTTAGTGATATAAAGAGAAAGTAGGATAAAAGCCAGTGCAAAAGCACCCTTGTTACATCTGCCAGTGTTTGATGTGCCACCACAACCAAGGCACCCTCCTTTGAAAGGTCAAGCCTCACGCCTGTTCTCTGTAAACAAGAAAAGAGGCAGAAATACCAGGCCAACATAGACCTCTATGGAGACCAGCCAAAGGTGGTCACTCCAAACACAAGGCCAATGTTCAGATACTTTCACTTTGGTTGCAGCCCGCTGCTGTTAGCTTTCTTCCTCTTTTTTCTTTCTCCAGATGGCTGAGCAGATATTTTAAAACAATATTAAACAGGAAACCAGCGTATGTCTTGGACACAAAGATGCACTGTACAGGAACAGTAAAACCATTAGGTTCATTTTCTTTACTGCACTACATGTACCTCCTTTTATGGGAAAGGTGCATATCCATTGATATGACTCACCCCAAACGATCAGTGATCATCAACCATGGTTGATTATTGCCACCCTTTTTTTCCAGAAAGAGAGGGCAAAGTCATTAACTGCATGCAAAGTATCTCAGGGGCTACATAATCTAAGTTCTTACCTCATCTTCTAGAACACCCACAAAACTTCTTTCCCTACTGATTCTCAGGAGAAACTCTTGTCTAAGGCTAAGTATGACCCAGATTTCATGCTCCCATCCACCTCCTCCAACCTCTGCTGGGTCAACTCCACCCATTATATGTGTGTGTGTGTGTGTGTGTGTGTGTGTATGTATGTGTGTGTGTGTGTGTGTGTGTGTGTGTGTGTGTGTGTGTGTGTGTGTGTATATATATATATATATATATATATATATATAAAATTTCCTGGTGGCTCAGACGGTAAAGAATCTGCCTGCAATGTGAGAGACCCAGGTTTGATCCCTGGGTCAGGAAGATTCCTTGGAGAAGGGAATGGCTACCCACTCCAGTATTCTGCTCTGGAGAATCCCATGGACAGAGGAGCCTGAGGGCTACAGTTCATGGAGTCGCAGAGTCAGGACTGAGAAACTAATATTTTCACTTTCATGTATATACATATATGTAAATGCTTAGCTCCTATATCCCTTTCTCTCTCTCTGATTCCCTCTCAGGTTAAAATTATGCTTGTCTCCTCTAGATTCAAAATGAAACAAAACAATAACAAATATTAACCCTAAACCAACCCTTCCTTTGTCTAAACTTTTCCTATCGTCTGCTGCCCTAACTTTTTCCTTCTCTTTATTGCTAACCTCTTTGAGGAGAGTACTCCCTGATGACTGCTCACGTGTCACAGCTCAGTCATCCCCACAGTCTGGCTTTGTTCTCCTCCTCCCTATTGAAACAGACTTCTCAAAAGCCATCGGATGAGCTCCACTTGCCGAACCTCACACCTGTCTGAGTCAGCTTGGCAGCATGTCCCAGGGCGGACCGCTTCCTTCTTTATACTTTCCGTGGCTTCTGCTGCTCTTCTCTCTCCTCCCTGCTTCTTCTCGCTCTCCGTGGCTGACCCCTCTTCTGTTCCCCTCTGGAAAGTGGTGTCTGTTGGGGTCTCTCCTCAACTGCTTTGTCTTCACACTGTACCTTCCTCTTCTGTGTAATTTCACTCATTCCTACGGTTTCATCTCTCTTGTAGGAGGATGACCATCAAACCTGCACCTTTAAGCCATGCTTCTCACCTGCATACCCAACTTATATTTCCAGAAGCTTACAACTTACATCTCTAGGTTTTCCGAGTGCCCCAAAAGCTGTGTCAGTTCAACACATCAATCCGCCAGTCTGTCTGAGTCCTGTTCCATCACCACTCGCACCAGTGAGATGATTCAGAATCCTCCATGAGTTCTCCATTCTCTCCTCCTGCATATCCTGGGACTACATCTCCTGAAATAACTTGCAAAATCACTGACCCTCTCTTGCTCATTCTAACAGCTACTCCCCTAGTCCTATTCCTCTTAACTCGAAAATACCAAAAAACAATGTCAACAAAACCAGAACATAATTCTAATCTGTCTAAAGCACATACTAATTTACAGAGCTCTTACCTCCTGGAATTTAGACCAGCCTCATGGAAAAGTTGTGGAAGGTGGGTGGGTGGGGTACAGATCCTTCCCCATGAAATGGAGTTCAAAATAAAAATTTAATTGTGACTTGGAAAATCAAAGTGATGATTCCCACACACATCTAGTTTTAGTTTTCAGTTCTGATGTGAAAAAAACAGTTTTGTGAGTTTTAGTTTTGGGGAGAATTGGTTAATCATGATAATTTTATCAAAGATGTATGAGTTTGAATACTGGCTAATTTTGCACTTTTCTTGTGAAATGGATGAAATGAACAGCCATCATTCTTTTGTTTTATAAAATAGCCTTTCCAGGTATTTCACACTTTTACCCACTCAATTTTCAGGAAAAAAAATACTGGCTAATACATCTACTTCCAGGAACAGTGAATAAGGTATATAAACGGTAGATTAAAAATAAATGCTTCCATACAGGACTCTTCAAACAACTGTCAGGGTGTGCCGTCAAGAAAAAACACAAATGTTTCACAAAAGAATTACTTCATGTTTCTCTTCTTTCCTCTGAAATATTCTCGACAGGCTTGTAAGTAGTTTAGCCAAAATACGAATCAGCCCTTAAACATCACCTCCGATGTCAAGGGAAGATTCGGGAGACTATAGGATACAAGATTGCTGGGGTATAAACAGTTCCAGAGAAGCATTCAAAGTGACAGGTAAACTCAATGTACTTACTTCCATTTTTACCTAGAGTTTTGAAGATAATCTGTTATTATACCTAATACCTTTTTTTAAAATCCTTTGTTAAAGTTAAAATCAGATGGCGTATTTTATAACTTGTATTTATATGTTATATATACAAAAACAAAAAAGCAACCTCAATGTAAAGAAAAATAAAAATTTTGAGAGAATGAGAAGCTGTAGACATGACTACTTTGAAAGTACCTTATTTAGATCTAAAGGAAAAGGATAGTCAATTCTGTTGAACACAGACTCATATTTTATCTCGCCAAAAAACTGCGTCTGTGTTTACCAAAAGAGCAAAGAGTTTTCCGGTAACGTCATTATTAAAAAAAGTAATTCTAAAAGCTGTCATTTTGAAGCTCAAGGTTGAAAATGTTTGCTGTGGGATGTTTACAGTAGCAATCAGTATTTGTTCATTCACAGTTACAAATCATGGGTTTCAGAGAAGGTTGATTTACTTTACCAACCTGTTCCCACTAGCTGGGAGCTCACAGGCCTCCAGGAAGCTCTCTGAGAAATGACAGCTGGAGGCATTGCTCCTTAAACAAGTTATTTTACAGGTAAAAAGTATGGCTCTAACAGTTGGACTTAAAAGCAAAATGCAGGATCTTGATTTTCTGGAAAGCACAAGTTGATAATACAAGATGTGGGGTAGAAATGGGAACTAATCTCTTTCTGTATTAAAAAAATTGCTTTACAGAAGTAATTTTTAATCTTATAATTAACCTAGAAGTCTGGTCTAACTTTTCTAATCTATTCACACCTATCAGAAAAATGTCTGATCCCCTCCAGGCCTCTAACTTATGCTGGAATTTTCATCTTTAATTAGCAAGAAACATCAGTGCCATCTAGTTCTCATTTTCCAATGGTGAAAAATAATAGGTGAATGAATGTGGATGTTTCACAGAGAATATTACATGGAGTACTTATTAAATAGTGTGAAGAACTGAAATAAAGTTCACTTCCTTTCTGAAAAATAAGCGTTTGGGAACCTTGGAATGGCATATAAATCATATATTAGTCACGGAATAGAGGGGCTTCCCTGACTGCTCAGCTGGTAAAAAATCTGCCTGCAATGCAGGAGACCCCGGTTCGATTCCTGGGTCGGGAAGACCTGCTGGAGAAGGGATAGGCTACCTCCTCCAGTATTCTTGGGCTTCCCTTGTGGCTGAAGAGTCTGCCTGCAATGCAGGAGACCTGGGTTCAATCCCTGGGTTGAGAAGATCCCCTGGAGAAGGGAAAGGCTACCCACTCCAGTATTCTGGCCTGGAGAATTCCATGGACTGTATAGGCCACGGGGTCACAAAGAGTCAGACATGACTGAGCGACTCACTTTCACTTTCAATCACAGAATAAGGCTCTGGTAGCCTCTAAGGATCATAGCGTGATGAACGGCCACTGTTATTGTTGAGGGAGAAAGTGAAGATTTCATGTATATTTGAAAAATTTGCAGCTGCAAGTAATAACTGATTTAAAAAATGATGCCAAGAGAATGAAAGGGTATGTCCATGAATGCAAAGTATATCGTATATGTGTATGTGTGTGCTAAGCTGCTTTAGCTGTGCCCGACTCTGCTGCCCTCTGGACTGTAGCCCACCGGGCTCCTCTGTGCATGGGATTCTCTAGGCAAGAATGTTGGAGTGGGTTACCATGCCCTCCTCCAGGGGAATCTTCCCGATCCAGGGATCAAATCTGTGTCTCCTGCGTCTCCTGCACTGATAAGTGGATTCTTTACCACTAGCTCCGCCTGGGAAGCCCAGTATGTGTGTATATACGTGCACACGTCTGTGTGGTATATGGGTGTGTGCATTTGCGTACATGGGTGCACATGCGTCTGTATGTATATGCATGAATGTATGGGTCTATGTGTGTGTGTGCAGGAAAAGAAATGAACAAGAAAGGCCTCTGAGGTCCTAAAATAATTCTGATGGTGGATTAGCATTTATCAGGAGCTGATCTTAATAAACGCTTTCTGTAGGTGATAAAAATAATAGCATCAGCCAACTCAAATTATAATTTTTCTCATAACAGAATTCTGGAGTTCTCATTGGCAGGTAAAGATTTTCTTTCCTGGAAGCCAGTCTTTTATTATTTTAGATTTTGTGAAAATACTTAGGCCAGGTGCCTATGTTTTCAGTAAAAGGCACTATGTGACTTCCACAGCAAGCGAAACACAAGAATGATCTGGAAAATGGATTACCAAGGCCTGACAGAGCTCCAGGGGAGCTTTACAGTGTAGAAAAGGTTGGTTCTCATCTGGTCTCGTCAACACTGGCACGATGAGGAAGCTCAGCTCAAGGGGTGTATAATAAATGTGGAAGAGCTGAGTGACATTCCTGCCCACCTGAGTTTTAACAATCACTTTTTCTGCTACTAGGAGGATTTTCAGCTCAAGTCTCTGAACTGACACCTGGTCTAGTCCATTGCCAACATTTTCCTGCTTAACTCTCATCTGGGCATATTTCTTCTGGACCTTTTATTTGGGATTGTTTTAAGAGAGAAGGAAAAAAAAATGTAACTCTATTCAACACAAGGTCCAAGTACACTGGCCTCATAGGAAGGAGTTTAATTAGGCCAGAAAGATGGGTGTCATTTCTGGGAAACCAGGGCGGGCCTGGGAATAGCATTTATTCCAAACCTGCTTAGTCTCAGGACAGATACCCTTTGTGGGTAGTAGAGTTATTATGAAAGAATGCCTTCAGAGATCAAAACTTTAGAGGGCAAAAGTTCAAGGGAGGATTTATTTTTACTGTTAAAAGGGAAGATGGATTATGAGTAAAATCAAGAATGCTGATTAAAATGCCAAAAGCTCAGAAAGCCCAGAAGTGCTGTTTGGTTTGTGGACTGTTTGTTTTTTCCTGAGCCAGACGCTTGCTAAATACATCTGTCTTATTCCTAAAAGGTTTTTTCTAACTGGCTGCTAGTCTCACATAAAATCATTTGCCCCAGCTAGTGCATTTGTGTGTGTGTGGGGAGGTGGGTATGGGACAAGGTTTAGCAAAGAAAGTCCTGTGGGTAAGGTGACCCTGCCTATGAGTGAACTGTATTTGCAAAAGTGTGTGTGTGTGTGTGTGCGCGTGCGCGTGCGTTGTCATGCCTGATTATTTGCAGACACAAGAAGCAAAATCCCAGGTAAGACCTCATGAGAACATACTGGTGCTTCATTACAAGCCATAGTGCACAAGTGATTTGAGGTCCATCAGTTTCTTATGCTTCACCAATTACATCTCTCAGGGTAACTAACTGCAAGAACTTATTCACCCTTTACCTAAAAAAAGCAATTTATTTTTAGAAACTGAAAGCTGTGAGGGACATGCATATGGTTTACTACAACCTGTCTGGGGGACAACTGAGATCCCTAACAGCCC
Organism: Bison bison bison; assembly: GCF_000754665.1. NCBI lineage: Eukaryota > Metazoa > Chordata > Mammalia > Artiodactyla > Bovidae > Bison > Bison bison. Next base: position 1,866,409 of record NW_011495042.1, on the reverse strand, counting down.
CAGGGCCTGCCTGAGATGCAAGGCACAGTCACAGGGTTTTCTCCCCCACCTGGTGGTTATTGCCACTATCTCTGTTACGGAGTGCTTTTTCCTGAGGAAAAAAAAATTATATATGGCCAGCAACGGACTTTTGGTTATCCAGTTCATTTATTTGTTCATCAAATGATAATGAAATGGTTCCTATGACAGGCACTATCGTGGGCTCTGGGGTCACACTGATGATGAAAACAGACACAGTCTCTACTCTCATGAGGTAAAGTGAGTCTTGTTTAGTTGCTAAGTCGTGTCCGACTCTTTGTGACCCCATGGATGACAGCGCCTCAGCTTTCTTCATCCTTCACTATCTCCCGGGATTTGCTCAAACTCATATCCATTGCATCGATGATGCTATCCAACCATTTCATCCTCTGTCGCCCCCTTCCAGCTGTAAAATTTGGTTCGAAAATTTTGCTCCTCTAAATACAGATGGCCGATAGGCACATGAAAGGAGGCTCAACATCGCCAATTATTAGAGAAATGCAAATCAAAACTACAATGAGACACCACCTCACACCGGTCAGAATGGCCATCATTACAAAGTCTACAAATAGCAAATTCTAGAGAGGGTGTGCAGAAAAGGGAGCCCTTCTACACCACTGGAAGGAATGGAAGACGGTACAGTCACTGTGCAAAACAGTATAGAGGGTCCTCAGAAAACGAAAAACAGAATTCCCGTATAATCCAGCAATCTCACTCTCGGGCATACACCCAGACTAAACTAGAACTCAAAAAGGTACATGCATCCCTGTGCTCACAGCAGCACTGTTCACAGCAGCCAAGACGTAGAAGAGCGCAAATGCCCACTGACACATGAATAAAGAAGATGTATGTACACACCACACCTTCTCATACGTACGTAGGGTGGGCTTCCTCAGCGGCTCAGGGCTGAAGAATCTGCCTGCAATGCACGAGCTGTGGCAGGAGCCAGGCGTTCGATCCCTGGGTTGGGAAGATCCCTTAGAGATGGAAATGCCAACCCACTCAGTATTCTTGCCTGGGAAATCCCCTGGACAGAGGAGCCTGTAGAGTTCATGGGGTCACGAAAGGGTTGGGACACAACTTAGCAACTATACAACAACAAGTGTGTGTGTGTGTGTGTGTGTGTGTGTATAAAACGGAATACTACTCAGCCATACAAAAGAACAAAAAATGCCATCTGCTGCAACATGGATACAACCAGAGATTATCATGCTATGTGAGTTAAGTCAGAAAGAGAAAGACAAATACTGTGTTACTTACACATGGAAGCTAAAATATGACACAGATGAACTTTATTATGAAACAGAATCACAGACACTGAAAACAGATGGTGGTTGCCAAAGTGGGGGCGGGAGGAGGGGTGGAGGGGAGGTTGGAGTTACCAGATGTAAGCTTTTCTACACAGAATGGATAAACAACTAGGTCCTACCGTGCAGCACAGGGAACTGTATTTAATATCCCATGATAAACCATAATGGAAAAGAATATTTTAAAAAGAACATATATATACATGTATACACACACACACACGTAACTGAATTACTTTGATGTACCATAGGAATTAACACAACACTGTAAATCGATTATACTTCCATTTTAAAAATGTATTAAAAATAATATAAACCTTTGTTCTTCCTTTGAAGAAACTCGCAGATTAATGGCAGCCTCTGCATTTCCCATCTGAAGCACTACAGCACAAGAGGTGGCCTGGAAGCATGCCTCAGCCTCTGCCGAGAGTGCACAAAACAGGGCCAAGTACCAAGCGGGGAGCAGGAATGCCCTGGCTTCTCCCCAGATGCATCTGCTCCGCAGGGAGAAGACCAGGAGTGAGACAGGCCAAAGTCAATCCAAGAGCATCCTGCAGGACCGTGGAGGTCAATGAGGGCAGGGAACTCTGTGCACACACCTGCCTCAACAGCCACTTTAACAATAACAACATCAGTCTCCTCCTTGCTTCTTCTGAAAACTAGGGTGGGGAAACCATGACTTACTGAGGGATGGACTCTGATCTTGTTTCTATATGCTGTTACATGACGGAAAAAAAGAGAGCCTAGGTCAGGCCCTCAGCTGCAGGTAAGAAAAAAACTTTTAAAAATGTTGTGTCTTGGAAGCCTCCTAAAGTGGAGGCCAGTCAACTAGATCCTGACCTTGGATACAAGTTTTTATCTGTGCGGCATCGGTAACAATATACACCTAACTCGCTGATGATCGGTGAACGGGACCATCCGTCGGGTGCACGTCTGGAATTCTCCCACATCTTGAAGATGAGGAGTGAATATGAATGTGAATAACTATGATAACAATAATTAACGGAATTGTCTTCCATCCTTCTCTTAGAGAGTAGCACTTCCTCTTTCCAGAATGTGTGAAGGTTATACTTGGAACCACTCTTGTTTTGAAACTTTGTTTTAAATTACACTCAGTTTTGGCTCATTGGTTTCTGATGAGAATATTATTATCATGGGAGCTTCCCACTCCATCCCTCCTCCAGCCCCCACGTTTGGCTCCCCAAAATAATTCAATTAAAACACACCCACTGAATATATTAAAAGTCATGAGTCCATAACGATACTTTAAAAAGAGAAAATCAGAAGAAACTCATTTGAGGCAGTTAGTTCACAACCTCTTATTTGGAAACTATGTAATTAAGGGGAAAATACATTTAATGCCTTTCCAGTAGAAACTATATTGCAGGGTAACCAAATAGTTCCAGTTGATGAGCTAAAGCTCTATTTCACAGAAGAATGCCAGCTGAGTGCAGAAGGATGGGAGACTCAGACAATCATAGTCTTGCAACTCGTTATGGGAAGGCAGGTCCAAGTGAGGACTACCCACTTGTGTGGAAGACACTAGGGGAACAGCAGGTGGGGCCTGGGAGAGTCGTATGGAACCAAAGAAAAACCGCACCAATATGGTCTGGTCATCAGGAGCAAAACAGAGCTGTACAACGGGTGATCAGACTGCCTTCACCCTAAACTAAGCATTGATTTTAGCCTCAGAAATGGTGGAGCAACCAGATACTATGTGTCTCCCGGTGTCATGCGTTCTGAATCACAGCACCACCTGGGATGCAGTCTTCAGTTCAGTTCAGTCACTCAGTCGTGTCCGACTCTTTGCAACCCCATGAATCGCAGCACGCCAGGCCTCCCTGTCCATCACCAACTCCCGGAGTTCACTCAGACTCACATCCATCGAGTCGGTGATGCCATCCAGCCATCTCATCCTCTGTCGTCCCCTTCTCCTCCTGCCCCCAATCCCTCCCAGCATCAGAGGCTTTTCCAATGAGTCAACTCTTCGCATGAGGTGGCCAAAGTACTGGAGTTTCAGCTTTAGCATCAGTCCTTCCAAAGAAATCCCAGGACTGATCTCCTTTAGAATGGACTGGTTGGACCTCCTGGCAGTCCAAGGGACTCTCAAGAGTCTTCTCCAACACCACAGTTCAAAAGCATCAATTCTTTGATGCTCAGCTTTCTTTACAGTCCAACTCTCACATCGATACATGACCACTGGAAAAACCATAGCCTTGACTAGACGGACCTTTGTTGGCAAAGTAATGTCTCTGCTTTTGAATATGCTATCTAGGTTGGTCATAACTTTCCTTCCAAGCAGTAACCGTCTTTTAATTTCATGGCTGCAGTCACTATCTGCAGTGATTTTTGGAGCCCCAAAAAATAAAGTCTGACACTGTTTCCACCGTTTCCCCATCTATTTCCCATGAAGTGATGGGACCAGATGCCATGATCTAGCCAAAGATATTTACCTGGGGTCTAGTCATCCTGTAGGTGTTAACTTCCTGGAAATGAAGGGGAAAGAGGAACCAGCTAAATGAAACATGGAGATGCAAGGAATGTCTATAGAGCCAGTGGTTGCAGTAAAAAGGTTCAGGAAAGAAACAGACTAAAGAAAGAGGCTGGATTAAAAGACACCAAGGGGACATGATAACCAGGTATAATGTGTCTGAAATTTGGGCCTGAAATTTGTCTTTGCTTTGGACAAATAAGCTATAAAGGACATTTGGGGGAAAGTTTGTGGAATTTGAATATATGCATGCTATTAAATTATGTTAAAGAATGATTATTAATTTTTGGTGTGATCATATTAGTTTTGGTTACAAAGGAAAGTGTTCTTATTTTTTAGAAATGCATCTTGAGGTGCTTTGAGGGTAATGTGGGCTTCCCAGGTGGTTCAGTTGGTAAAGAATCTGCTTGCAATGCAGGAGACGTGGGTTGGATCCCTGGGTCCAAAACAGCCCCTGGCAACCCAGGGGCTGGCAACCCACTCTAGTATTCTTGCCTGGGAAATCCCATGGACAGAGGAGCCTGGCGGGCTACAGTCCCTGGGGTCCCAAGAATCAGACAGGACTTAGTGACTACATCACCACCACCACAGCGGGTAATGTCATGATGTCTCTAACTTATTCTTTGGTGATGACGTACAGTGGAACATCATGTGTGAAACAGACTGTGACACGCAAGTCCTTGACGGAAGAGCTGCACACACACAGACCTTTAACCTACCACACTCATCAGAGAATAGCAAGGACTGTGTGACGAGAAGCTGCTATCAAATAACGAGTAAAAATTCTGTACATTTTCTAAAGACTGAAGTCTTTAAGATGAGTAAAGTTAAAAAAGAGTAGCATAAGATATTTAATTTAAGAATAATGAGGAAAGGATTATCATCAGATGAGTTTAAAAAAATTCAAGACTTGATAGCTAACAGTATAGCTACCAGAACCTAATTTCCAAGAATTGCGACGAGTGTTTTCATAACTTTTCTTCACTTAGTGGTACTTAAAATCTTCATCTATTAGCAAAAATCAATCAATCACAAGGGAATGGTTAGAAAATTATGGCATATCCATACCTGAAATATTGTGACATGACCAACAGTTGGATTTAACTTCTGAATTGATATTTGATAACATGAAAACATGTTTATGATATAAATTTAAGTGCAGGTATACAACTATATTACAAGATAGTGCTAAGTTCATGTATGTATAAGTGACTCAGCCTCCAGATAATTGTTGAGAGAGGTATAAAGAGGAACCATTTAATGTATTCCCAGCAACACTGGACTGTTAAAAAAAAATCCACTTGGAGAAGGCTGTGTTCTGCCTTTTTGTCAAGTTCGTCAGGCACAGATTACATTATTGTCTGTTTTAAACCAGAGAGTAAATTCTCTGACCACATCGGGCAGGTGTGGTAAATGCTCTGACATGATAAAAAAGAAACTCCTGATTTTACTCATCTCCAAAGCTGAAAGTTGAAGAGTTGAAGCCCTTTTGCCCTTCTCAGAATGACTAAACGTGTGTGCCCCTCCTCACGAAGCCTTCCCCCGCTGGGAACCAGCAAAGGCAACCCTGCTCTGACAGACACGAGGTGTGCACACACGACACGAGGGCAGGCTGTCTACATCTGCGCATCCAGTAGATGTTGACAGAATATCCTCTCTCCCTCCAGAAGGGCGGCCACGCCTGACCTGCCACCAGGAGACCAGGCTGACTGCAAGAAACTCAATCCTTCTCCAGCGGCGGCCCTTTCTCAGTGTGAGAAGAAAAAGAAACTTCACGTTCACTTAAAATTTCCAAGAGGCCTGCCTCTTGCACACGACAGGTAAATAAATTCTCACTGTGTTAAAACCTCTTTCCTGCCGTGATGATTACAGTATGGTGCTCGGTGGCCGTTCAAAAGACCGACGTACAGCCACAGGCGCCAAGAAGGAAGGTCTCCAGGCTTCACTGTGCAGGAAGGAAGCCAGAGCCACAGCAGCATGACCAGAGAATCCACTTGCACACATGTGCACGTAAAAATACACGTGTGCACACACACACGCCTGCCCAAGCAGAAAGTAAAGGCTCAGGATGAACACGCACCGAGCTCTTAGTGACAAGTATGTGTGAGGAGTTAGGAAAGGAATGGAATGAAAGGGAAACTTGACTTTTCTTACTGTAGATATTTCTGACTTTTCTGAATCTTCTCTTTAAAGCAGCAGATAGTCACTTATCTCAAGTAATGTTTTAAAAGAAAGCAAGATGGCCTCACACGCTCCTGGTGGACATGTAAGCGTGATGCAGTTCACTTGAAGACAATCGGGTGGTTCCTCAAAAGTTACAGAGTCACCGTGTGACCCAGCCATTGCACTCAGAGCTGTGCATGCAAGAAGAAATGAAATATCCACAGGCATAAAGACATGGATGTTTAAGGAAGTGTTACCTGGAAAAACCGAACAGTGGAAGCAACCGAAATGCCCACTAACCAGGGTCTGGATGACAGACTGCACTGTGGCCACATAACTGGATACTCAGCAGGACTAAACAGCTACTGCCACACGCAGCGGCGTGGGTACATCTCAGAACGACAATGCTGAGTTAAAGAAGCCAGGCCAGAAGAGAATACATGCTGTACATTCCAATTTATCTAAGATTCTAGAAATTGAAACCAACCAAAGAGGGACAGCAGCTTGGTGCTGGAACGGGGAGGGGTGAGTGGCCAGGTTCACGAAGGGCACGTGGGAATTACGGGGATGAGGGAAAGCTCAGCACCTTCGCGTGGAGACAGGCTCCGTGATGCACACTACAGCAAAATTTACCCACTTTCATGCTTTAAATATGAGCTTCTCAGGTGGCTCCATGGTAAAGAATGTGCCTACCAATAGAGGAAATGTGGGTTTGATCCCTGAGACAGGAAGACCCCCGGGAAAAGGAAATGGCAACCCACCCCAGTATTCTTCCCTGGGAAACTCCACGGACAAAGGAGACTTCCAAGCTACAGTTCATGGGGTCACAAAGAGTCGGACCTGACTGAGCATGCAGGCATGCTTTAAATAGGTTCAATTTATTGTGGCTGATTATACATTTTGATGAATCTGTTTTATAAAAAAGGCAATACATGTTTAAGATAGAAAATCTGGCAATTACACAAGAATGAAAGACAAAATTAAAAGCACTACTACTTAGTACTCTTTAGAAAACTCATCTCTGCCAAAGATAAAGGCTGGTGCCAGTGGAATGGATCCCAAGTTCTGGCCCTGATAGCTCTGGTCATCAGCAGGATTCAGAGGAGCAATTTTCTTTTTGAGTGGATTTTCCCTAGCTTTCCGCTGAATTTCAGGGCTAAGTGAAATTTGGTTGAAACCACGAGCTTCGTAGAGTTGTGGTAACAAACCATAAATCATGCTGGGTTCCTTAAGAAGCTCTGCAAATCTTAGACAACCAGATGGCTCTTAACAGAGCTGTTTGATTGAATAGTTTTGGAGTGGATTTTTAGCCAAGCGCTGGTTCCAGATTCTCAGCATTTAGCAGAAATGTTTAGTGAGTTAAATACACACACACAGGCACACAATAAATACACGTACACACAGCTTTTGTTTATTTTGATTACAAAGAGAAGTGTGTGTATGTGTTCAGTAGCTCAGTCAACTCTGCCACCTCACGGGCTGTAGCCACCAGGCTGCTCTGTCCATGGGATTCTCCAGGTAAGAATACTGCAGTGGGCTTCATTTCCTCCTCCAGAGGATCTTCCCAACCCAGGGACCAAATCCACATGTCTTGAGTCTCTTGCATTGGCAGGTGGGTTTTTTACCACTAGTACCACCTGGGGAGCTCACAAAGAGAAGATGAATATGCAACTACACTCACTCAGAATATCTGCAAATGTATCTTTCTTTAAATAACATCGTCCCGTTTTACAGCTAAGGAAACTGAGATTGACTGGCTCAACCCTCACACAGTGAAATCCGAAGTAAGTATATAATATACTTTATATAATATAAAGGACAATAACTGTCAAAAATTTCCCCTCACACCACAATTTATAAGGTTCTCTAGGTACATTTTGTCTTTGGGCCCTGACAACCCTCCGCTGTTTAGGTGACTACTATGATACAGGCTTCTCCCCACATCTCCCAAACCTGGAAATGAGACAGTCCTCTGTTGGCAGGAGAAGGAAATGGCACCCCACTCCAGTACTCTTGCCTGGAAAATCCCATGGACGGAGGAGCCTGGTGGGCTACAGTCCATGGGGTTGCAAAGAGTCGGACACGACTGAGCGACTGCACTTCACTTTCTGATGGCGGGCTACTCAAAGTGTAGTCATGGCCCAGCAGCAGGGGCATGACCTGGACGCTTGTTAGAAATGCAGGCTCCTAGGCTCCAGGCAGCCCTGCTGACTCGGAATCTGCATTTGAACAATGCAGATTGTGACTGCAGGCACATTCAAGTCTGAAACGCCCTCTCATCAAGTGAGCCGTCAAATGATGAGCAGAGATGAGCGGAGTTACTGGGAAGACAGCATCCCCCAGGCAAGTACATTTTGTGTGATCTGACTGAAGAGCTGAAGGAAGCACATGCGCATTGTAACGGCCTGGTCTGGCAGGGAGGGACAGAAAAACGAGCATCAGAGCATCGTGCAGCTGCCACTGACAGACAATGCCAGCGTCGCTCGGGGTGGAGGGTTGTGGCTAAAGGCCAGAGGCAAGGCCAGGCCTGCTGAGCCAGGGACACGCGAGGCGTCCAGATCTGCAGACACGGCACGTCGCTCACGGGAGCCCGTTGGGTTACTGGACGGGCAGGCTGCGATCCCTTTTTATTGTCAGCCTTCATGAAGACCTTCCTTGAAGACAGAGCTCTGGTATCGACGTAAAGCTCCTTTTCGTTTCCAAGTCACATGTGCCTACTCTGTCATGTTTCCCAGAGAACATGGCCAATGTCTCTGATGGAGGGAGTGGTTGGATGCCACCCTGTGCCCACAGGTTCCATTTGCCCCTGTCAGGGATGGCACCCAGGCATGCCAAGGAGCAAACCGCCTCTCATCTGCAATTCTTAAGGAAATTCAGCCAATTCTGAGTCTACAATAGTTCATACCACAGATGAGCCCCTCCTCAGTGGAAGGTGGCCAGAAGCAATGTGGATAACGTCTGGAGGAGGCCTGGTAAGAAATGAAGATCCCAGGTAAGCTTTGATTCTGGAGCCCTAAAATGTCCATCTCATTGGAATAAAGAGGAATTCACATATGTCTCATCCAGAAAGATGAGGTCACCCCCAACGTCTGGAAGAATGAGTCCAAGATGACATGTACATCATCTTATAACCTCTGCTCTAAAACCATTTCCTCCAGGTTTACAATTTGGCTTCTCCTTTGGGTCGGCCCATGGACAGAGGGAGTGGTTATGGCAACAAAAGCAGATGGATCCCAGGGATGTTTGGTCTTATATTTTCCTCCATGTCTTTCCATTCTACAATGCGGCCTCATTCAACAGGGTAATGAACAAGGGTTAGAGGGTTGTAATGAAGATATTCCTGAAATGAATTCTCCCAGACCGGCAGCCTTCTAGGCTCTCACCATCTCCGCAGGGCCCACTCTCAAGCTCAGGCTGGTGGGAGGGACAGGGCAGCATGTTACAAGGATGCTCATGAGGCCACACGGGGAGCCGTGTGGTTTGGGGTCAGGAAACCAGGTGCCTGACTGTCAGGCTACACCCACAGACTCAGGCACCACCAGCAAGTCAGGTGTCTCTTGGTTTTGGCAGCTCTGAAATTATGAGTTGACAATCAGATGGCACGGAAGCCTGGAAACAAAGTTATCAGTTAATCAGAAAGGCCTGCTTGGATGTGGTTTAGATATCCTGAAAGTTAGCACAATGTGGCATCTGGTGGAAATTGCTATGCCCAGGATGAGTGATGGTGTATGTGTGTGTGTGTATATATGTGTGTGTGTGTGTGTTTGTTTGTGTGTGGTTGTGGTTGAAGACAGAGAATCTGGCTTTGTTTTTAACTCTCAGGTGAACAACGAGAGATTCTGACAAATGGAATGACTTTAGAATAACTTTCTAAAGAGAAATAATTGTATATATACAAAGTCTACTTAACATTTAAGACAAGGGACAAGTTTATTTTAATGCTACTCGATATAAATATTTGTTAGAATCCTAAAATGTTTAATGTTAATTATGCAATTTACTTCTGAACACTCTCATTGTAAAATATTCAATGATTGTAGACACAGCTAAATTCCTCCTTAACCACTTCGAACCAATGCCAACTTCTTCCCAGAGGCAAGTAGTGTGGTGGCCATTGGGGTATAAATCTTTCCAAGGTCTTTTCGCTACAGTTATAAACATGAACACGTCCCCAGAAACACAGCTAATGTCATTCTGATGTTCTGTTTTGTTTCTATTAGAAATACCATTATATTGAACACATTATCTACAATTTGCTTTGTTCATTCAGAAACATATTGTGGAGACTTTTTCCTGTTAGTACTTATAGACCCATCTCCTTTCTAACCACTGCATAGTATTCAGCAGAATGCATATGCCATCCTTTATGTAACCTTGGATCTTTATGTAGTCTTTATATAATCCTTCCTCAGTGATCAGTGTAAAGAAATAGAGGAAAACAATAGAATGGGAAAGACTAGAGATCTCTTCAAGAAAATTAGAGATACCAAGGGAACATTTCATGCAGAGATGGGCACAATAAAGGACAGAAATGGTATGGACCTAACAGAAGCAGAAGATATTAAGAAGAGGTGGCAAGAATACAAAGAAGAACTATAAAAAAAGATATTAATGACCCAGATAACCATCATGGTGTGATCACTGACCTAGAGCCAGGCATCCTGGAATGCAAAGTCAAGTGGGCCTTAGGAAGCATCACTACGGACAAAGCTAGTGGAGGTGATGGAATTCCAGTTGAGCTATTTCAAATCCTAAAAGATGATGCTGTGAAAGTGCTGCACTCAATATGCCAGCAAATTTGGAAAACTCAGCAGTGGCTGCAGGACTGGAAAAGGTCAGTTTTCATTCCAATCCCAAAGAAAGGCAATGCCAAAGAATGCTAAACTACTGCACAATTGCACCCATCTCACATGCTAAAAAAGTAACGCTCAAAATCCTCCAAGAGAGGCTTCAACAGTATGTGAATTGAGAACTTCCAGATGTTCAAGCTGGATTTAGAAAAGGGAGAAGAACCAGAGATCAAATTGCCAAAATCCACTGGATCATCGAAAAAGCAAGAGAGATCCAAAAAAACATCTACTTCTGCTTTATTGACTACACCAAAGCCTTTGACTGTGTGGATCACAATAAACTGTGGAACATGCTCAATGAGATGGGAATACTAGACTGCCTTACCTGCCTCCTGAGAAACCTGTATGCAGGTCAAGAAGCAACAGCTAGAACCGGACATGGAACAATGGACTGGTTCCAAATTGGGAAAGGAGTACATCAAGGCTGTATATTGTCACCCGGGTATTTAACATATATGCAGAGTACATCATGTGAAATGCTGGGCTGGATGAAGCACAAGTTTGAATCATTGTCAGGAGAAATATCAATAACCTCAGATACGCAGATGACACCACCCTTATGGCATAAAGTGAAGAGGAACTAAAGAGCCTCTTGATGAAAGTGAAAGAGGAGAGTAAAAAAGTTGGCTTAAAACTCAACATTCAGAAAACTAAGATCATGGCATACGGTCCATCACCTCATGGCAAACAGATGGGGAAACAATGGAAACAGTGACAGCCTTTATTTTCTTGGGCTCCAAAATCACTGCAGTTGCTGACTGCAGCCATGAAATTAAAAGACGCTTGCTCCTTCGAAGTAAAGCTATGACCAACCTAGACAGCATATTAAAAAGCAGAGACATTACTTTGCCAACAAAGGTCCGTCTAGTCAAAGCTATGGTTTTTTTCCAGTAGTCATGTATGGATGTGAGAGTTGGACTGTGAAGAAAGCTGAGTACCGAAGAATTGATGCTTTTAAACTGTGGTGCTGGAGAAGACTCTTGAGAGTCCCTTGGACTGCAAGGAGATCCAACAAGTCCATCCTAAAGGAGATCAGTCCTGAATATTCATTGGAGGGACTGATACTGAAGCTGAAACTCCAATACTTTGGCCGCCTGATGCGAAGAGCTGACTCACTGGAAAAGACCCTAATGCTAGGGAGGATTGAAGGCAGGAGGAGAAGGGGATGACAGAGGATGAGATAGTTGGATGGCATCACTGACTCAATGAACACGTGTTTGAGCAAGCACTGGGAGTTGGTGATCGACAGGGAAGCCTGACTTGCTGCAGTCCATGGGGTTGCAAAGAGTCGAACATGACTTAGTGACTGAACTGAACTGGTGTAATCTTGTTTTATTGATGGGAATGTGGGTGGTTTTCCATTTTCACCAACACAAGTACCTTTGCTGCAATACCTCCTTGAGAGCATGCATGGATAGTCTCTAAAGGAACTGCTGCAACTTTTATACATGAACAGATCCTGCCACCATCACCTCCCAGTATGGCTGAACCAATTCACACACTGAAGAGTGTGAGGCTACCTAGCTCCCCGCCCCGGTGCTCACTATTAAATTCATACAGATTTGCCTATTTGAAGGATGTTTAACTTACATGTCCCTGATACCACTTAGAGCATCTTTTCAGATGTTTTTCTTTCCTCATCTGGGAGCTGCCTCTTCATATTTTTGCACATTTAAAATTTTGGGTTGTCTTTTTCTTTTGAGTTGGTAGGAGCAGAACATCTTTTCAAAGAGAAACTGCAAAAGCAAGTAGCAAAAGACAGTTTGCTTGACTGCAAAAAGCTATAAAGGCACCTGCTGGTGGAGAAATGGAGGGGAAAAAAAGCCTGTGGTGTGTGCGTGCGTGCATGGTTTTTTTCCATAGCGTGACTTTAACACCCACACATGTTTGTAAACGGAGTGAAGCCCCCAAAGATCGCAACGGCAGAGATGAAAGACAGAAACGGGAGGTAGTTCTGCCAGATGCTTAATAGTAAGAAGGGCGATTTCTAGCCAACAGCTGTGGGCTGGCTTTCACGGGCTGCAGGGGCTTGGTCTGCGGCCCGAGGACCAACTCTTCCCTGCAGGAATCTTTCCTATGGTGGGAGCTCGGGATCTGGGCTCCTGCTCATCCGTTGCGCATCTAAGGAAGTGACATCGGTCTGTGGCCCCTGTCTGGGGTTATCTGAGGGGCTCATCGACGCTGCTAGTGACAGAGGCAGAGGAGCAACCAGGTGGTAGCAAGGGGTTGGCAGACCCAGGCTCACCGACTTGCTCTCAACCGCAAGGGAACTTATCTCCACAGGGCATCTTCCTGGGTGAAAGCTGAAGCCTGGGGGCTTGAGAGAACAGGCACTTGTGGGGCGCAGAGGGGCCGAGGAGGAAGGGGGTAGGGGACCCAGCCTCTCTGCAGCTGGTTCTGCTATGTCTGTGGATGAGGTCATGGATAAACCGCCATAGTTTACCCACAAGGATAAACCCCAAAAATGGAGTGTGGTGTGGGCCGAAGAGCTGGGTCTGTGTGACATCATCCCTCGAGCCCTCTGTCGTCAAATCTTGTTTAAAAAGATTGGAGAGGAAAGGCTCTGGCCATTTTTCTGTCGGAAGACAGGTCTGGAGTGGGCTGTGTTTCCAGCCTTTGCGAATGTGGCTAATAAGTCAAGGCTGTCGCTGAGAAGGTTTGAATTGCTTTCTTTTCTTTTTACAGAGTCTTGCTCATAATAATTCTCTGTTTCTCCTCCCAAAGCTCCTGCAGTAGATATGTTACCAAGTCCCCCTAACTCTGGAATACTTCCCCGAACCCACTCACTTTACTCCGTCCCCAAATTCAAACAAACCTCCCTGCCTCTGGGCATCCCTGAAGCCATTCCTGACTCCTAATATCATGCCTTCTCTCGCAAGATCTCCTCCACTCAGGCTTTTACGTAACCTCCTGAGGGCTATGCATTGCTTAACGCTCAAATGGTAACAGGACCTTCTGAAGACAGGTAGCTTCTCTGCCCCCGCTTGCAGAAGTGTCTTTCTCCATTTCCCTTTATCTCCATTATTCCTCCATTGCATGAGTGCACGCATTCACACACACACACACACACACACACACACACACACACACACATTTAGCTCATGACATTTTCTTATTCTGTCTTAGATTATTTGTAATTTGCTTTATCTTATGCCGCAGACAGTGAAGTCATCCATTCATGGATTCTATGAGTATCTATAAGGGCTCACCACATGCCAGAGATTGCTCTACCCTTGTGTTCCTTATTTTTCTCTCCTGTCTTCCTTCTTCATTCATATTCCTTCTGCCTCCTCCTTGCTCCTATATCCTTATTTTCAGGGACATTTTTCTCTAAGGAACCAAAACTACCTCATGAAATTATCAGCCATTGAAAAGCCCTCAGGCTTTCTGCAGCCCTTTGGGGGCAGAAGGAGGCGAAGGGATGAGCAGTCTGATGCTATGTTTAAGCCACGCTGCTCTCCCGTGTCTGCTGGTAGGTCCTTTATTTACTGTATGTCTACCTAACAGGTCTGTCTGCAGGACACGGACATTTTGCCTTGGGGACTGTATATTTTAAAACTGCATCTTAGCGGAAGCCCCTTGCCATCTCATGCAATGGCTCTTCCTTTCCATACGTCAGCGTACATGTCACCTCTTCAGAGAAGCCTTCCCTGTTTGCCCATCGGAAATAGCCCCATCCTCTCCATGACCCAGCCACCCTCGATGACAATCACCTTGTGTGGGAGATGAATGTCATTGATGTTCCCAGTTAATGGTCTCCCTCCTTCCATATCCTTTGAGATGGAGTTTGCAGCTGTTCCCACCAAGAGGCAGAGTCTATTTGCATCCCCCCGACCCCCTGAATCTAGGCTGACCACGTGCCTTGCTTTGACTAACAGAACGAGACAAAAGTGATGGTGTGTTAGCTCAGAGCCCAGATCTTCAGAAGCCTTGCATCCTTCCGATCCCAAGTGTTCTCTCTCACCTTCCCTCCCTCCTGCTGTTCTTCCCTCCCTCCCTCTCTCTCTCTCAGAACCTAACCATCAGCATGTGCACAAACCCAGGTGACTCAGGTGGAGGATGGGAGACCACACAGATGAGAGCTATGTTCACCCTAGCCAGCCAGCCCCTCATCAACTTGTTAGCTGACCACAGACACATGAGTAGACCCAGCTCAAGTTGTCTGAGGTTGCCAGGGATGAGAAGAACTGGCCAGCAGAGCCCAGCTTACATTGCAACTTACAGAATCATGAATTAACTAACAATCATTGCTTTAAGCCACTAAATTATGCAGTGGTTCCTTACGCAGCAACAGCTAACTGATACATCTTGCTTATTTCCTTTAGAGCCTTTCTTGGGAAACTCGGTTAGCTCCTCAAAGACTCAGCTTCCTTATATTTCAAAAGGACACACTTTATCTTGTAGCCTTATATGGGATTTAGATAAGATGATGTTGTAAAGCTCTTGGCACAACTAGGGGCTCAGGACACTTATTTATTTCCTTTTTCTCTGGAGAAGAGTGGAGAGTCTCAGTCAAGAGAACGTCTGAGTCATTCTCCTCCAAGAAAGCCCTCAGAGGCCTCGGAACCATTAAGAAGAAATGTTATTAGGAAGGGGACCCAGAGTGAGATAGTGAAGCAAGCCTGTTAAGTGGGTTGAATTTGGTCGATAAGTCCTGCACTGTCATTTAACAGGTTTCTCTGCAATGTTTAGAAGAGAAATTGTTTATCACAAGAAGGGCCAGTATTTTTGCTTTGGTGCCTCCCAAATGCCAAGCTCTCTGATAGCAACATTCATAGCAACTTTATGGAATAGATATTAACGTCCTGTCTTACAAAAGAGGAAACTGAGGCTTTGAGACAAAGGGTACCCGGTAAGTAAGTGTAGAACTGGACAGACCTCAGACATGTCCATGACATCAAGTACCTTCACTAGAAAGTACTGCTCGCTGAGCGCACGCTAAGTGCTAGGCCTTTCTAGGCTCCTTTTATATACTAGCTCTTTTTTATCCTCACAGCAGCTGCGGGGCTACGGAGGGGTACCATCACCATGTTTCAGAAATAAGGGAAGTCTCTTGCCCCAGGTCACACAGGCATGGCGGTCATCCCAACCTGGTTCTAGTGGGAGGCAATTTTCACCCTCTTCCATGACCATTCCCAGGGATGGAGGAAGGTCAAGATATTAAGTCAACAGTAAGTTTAAAACAAAAAGAGAAGTGAGCTAAATCTTTGAGGCCGACAGAAAGGAAGGGTAGGTCGTCACAGAGCAACTCCCAGGACAGCAGAGTGGAAAGGGGCTTATGTCCAGTCTCTTGGCAGAGCACCATGCATGCAGGACGGTGGGAACCCAGAGAGCAGTTGTCTCCCTCTGGAGTCATCTCAAATGTGGGGGGAAAGGCCTCATCAACACAAGGGAGAGGGGAAGGAATGGGGGTCCCAGGTCCCACAGCGTAAGTACTGAATAACAGATTCCAAGTTGAAAAGATTGCAAGCGGATGTCTTTCTGCAAATGCCTCAGAACCTTGGATGTGCTGTTTGCCTGTTTTGCAAATCTGCGTTGTGCTGAATACTCACTCACACCTCTAGGCCACAAGACTCAAGTCTGGGAAAGCTGCTACACATTATTTTGGGGACATATTTTTTCAAATGTGGCTGATTTTGAAAAGCGGGTTGTTACTTCTCAGAAGGAAACCTGTGTTCAATCTGAAGCCTGGGATGGGGTCTTAATTCATGTTTCTCTCTGCCCAGCAGGTAGAAACTCGGTAAGTGTACGTGTGGTCCGCATGTGAGAGACTCTACAGAGAAAGCACCAGACTGGAGGCCTCAGGTCAACAGCCCCCCCATGGAGAAGCACTTCTCCGGGCCTCCATGATAGAGACTCGATCTTTGATGTGGTTACTCTGATGTGGCCATTTTGAAACTGGGGACATTTTGACACAGCTATTTTAAAGCCGTGGAAAATTTCTGACTTTTTAAAAACACCACCTTCAAGCTTCTGAAAAAATTAGTAAGTATCAGCGCAGTGTGGGCTCGGGGACACGGTGAGGATCAACATCATAGAGAAAACTGAGAGGGGACGAGGCTGGGGAGGAGGGGCCTATTTTTTATTTACATTTCTTACAGGAAAAGAGTTGAAAGTTTAATGGACTGATTTTTAGGGTCGCAAAAAGCCTCCAAGTTAAAAAAAGCCTTTGAGTAATCAAGATAGTGTGGTATTGGTGAAAGAAGAGACAGATAGATCAATGGGACAGAAAGGGGAGCTCAGAAAAGAGACCCCCATGAATATCGCCAACTGGTCTTGGACAAAGGAGCAAAGGAAACACAATGGAAAAAGACAAAGATAGTCTTTGCAACAAATGGTGCAGGAACAACAGGACGTAAATGTGCCCAAAATGAACGCAGACACAGGCCTCACACCCTTCACAAAATTCAACTCAAAATGGATCTTTGAGCTAAATGTAAAACACAAAACTCCCAGGAGGCAACACTAGAAAACCTAGATGACCTTGGGCAGGGCACTTTTTAGATATAACACCAAAGGGGCAAGCTGTGAAAGAAAGAACTGAAAAGCTAGACTTCATTAAAAACTGCTCTTCCAAAGAAAATGTTAAGAGACTGAGAAGATAAGTCATAGACTGGGAGAATGTATTTGCAGAAGACATACCTGGTAAACGACTGTTACCCAAAATATACAAAGAACACCTAAAACTCGCCAATGAAAAACAACCTGATTTTAAAAAAATGGGCCAAAGGCCTTACCAGACACCTCACCAAAAAGATACAGAGATGGCAAACAATCATATGAAAAGATATGAACAATCTTATGAAAAGCTCTTTATCGTATGTCATCAAGGAAATGCAAATTTAAAGAAACAGTAAGATACCACCATAGAGCTATGCTGCTGCTGCTAAGTCGCTTCAGTCGTGTCCAACTCTGTGCCACCCCATAGACGGCAGCCCACCAGGCTCCCCCGTCCCTGGGATTCTCCAGGCAAGAACACTGGAGTGGGTTGCCATCTCCTTCTCTAATGCATCAAAGTGAAAAGTGAAAGTGAAGTCGCTCGTCATGTCCGACTCTGTGCGACCCCATGGACTGCAGCCCACCAGGCTCCTCCGTCCATGGGATTCTCCAGGCAAGAGGACTGGAGTGGGGTGCCACTGCCTTCTCCACCATAGAGCTATGCGAATGGCCAAAATCTTCAAATGCTGGCAATGATGTGAAGCTTTAGAAATTCTTATCCACTGCTGGTGGGAATGCAAAATGTACAGACACCTTGGAAGGTTCTTACAAAACCACACATAGTCTTACCATACGATCCAGTAATCAAACTCCTTGGTATTTACCCAAAAGAACTCAATATTTGTGTCCACACAAAAACCTCACGTGAATGCTTATAACTGCCAAAACCTGAAAGCAGCCAAGGTGGCCTTTAGTAGGTGAATAACAAGGAATATTGCAAGAAAGAGGTTATCAAGCCACGAAAAGACATGGAGGAAACTTAGATGAATATTACAAAATGAAAGAAGCCAGTCTAAAAAGGCTATATAGTGGACGAGTCCAACCAGACGACATTCTGGAAAGGCAAAACTATGGAGACAATAAAGAGATCACTGCTTGCCAGAGGTCAGAGGGGAGAGAAAGATGAATAGGTGGGGCAGAGAGGATTTTTAAGGCAGAGGAACTATTCTGAATGATTCTATAATGGTGGACACACGTCACTACACATCTGTCAAAACCCAGAGAATGCACACCACCACGAGTGACCCTTCATGGACTTTGGGTGATGAGGATACGTTGACGTAGGTTCATTGGTTGTTATAAATACACCACTGTGGGGCAGGATATGGGTGGGGAGGCAACAGGGGATATGTGGGAACTTGCTGTACCTTCTGCTCAACTTTGCAGTGAACCTACAACTGCAAAAAAGTATGTCTGCTTGTCTTGTATAAAGCTTGTCGGCAATCTTGCTTTGTGACTGTCCTCATCACTGCAAAGGTCCCTGACAGTCAGCAGGGTACCCTCCCTCCCTCTGGGCTGTCAGACCCTAAGTGCCCAGAAGCCTCCCTGGAGGCAGGAGTGGGCAGAAGGGCAGAGCCAGGCAGTGCTGAGGGTTCTGGAGCCGGCGGTGGTCCAGCCAAGGTGAGGTAGAATCAATGAGCTGGTCTGGCCAACCGGAGCTCACACTGAGTGAGCCTGCAGAGAAACCACGAGGCTTTGCTGGTTTTTCCCTGAAGTTTCCCAGGCAGCAGTCAGTGATCTCTTAGGAATGGAAACTGGACTGGGTCATTGCCTACACAGACCCCTTCAGTGGCTTCCATCACACTGGGCATCAGGTCAACACCACGGACCTGGGCCTCAAGTGCCCACCTCACCGGGCGCCTCCTGGTTCCCCAGCCGCCTCACCCCTCTCTGTCCCTAGCATGTTCTTCTCATCCTTGGACACGCCCAACTTCCTACTACCTGTTCCCTGGGCTGGGTTACCCCAATCTTCGGCTCATGTGAATTTATAATCTAGGTCTTAAATGTCACCTCTTTAGTAAGCCCCTCCTAACCACCCGGTGTGAGACGCCCCCTCGGTCACTCCACCATCTCTCCGCTTTAATTCTGTCATTTAACTTGGTATTTTTGGTCTTATGTACTGCCCTATCCCTAGCTTTTAGTTCAGCGCTGGCACAGAGCAGGAACTTGGCAAACAGATGTTGAATGAAGGACTCCAATGAGACCGGCCAGTGAGAAAAGGCATGTCAGGGCAGAAGGACTGATGTTTTATCATAAACAGACGGTGCGAATAAAGTCACAAATCCTGCAACTGCTCTCACGATTCACACGCTGCGAGCACAAAACCTCAGGAGGTGTGCGTGATGTTTATTTTCCCTTATAAATTGCGCATATTCTGCAAGAACCTTGCGGCCACGCAATGAACTCGACCTCCTCCAGGTTCCAGAGACCTTCATTTCAACACCTTAACCATATCACATCCAATGCTAAACATACCACCACCTTATAAAACCAATACCATTCCTCATATCTCATTTTTATTATGGGCACCCAAGTCTTCCTAGAGCCTCTGAGTGATTCTGCTCCCCCGTTCTACAACCTCCCGCCACTGGCCAGCCCCCTGGTCACCAGCCATGTCTCTCTCATCCCTTTCATTCCTACTGCTGGGCACAGTGTGGACCACTCTTTCTCCCACCCTCTGCCTCTGACAATTGTCTCCTGGGTCATTTCCCAACCTTCAGTGGCTATTCATGAGAACTGATATTAGCAAAAATGGCTACTTCTTTCCTCCTTCCTCTTCTTTCCTGGTTTTAAGTGCTAACCACAAAACACAAAGAATTTAAAGAATCTAACACAACACTGGAAAGCAACCATACTCCAAAAATAATTAAAAAACAAAAAAGAAAAAACAATCCGTAGTTATCCCGGAAAGTCTGCACCGACTTTAAGCCTCCTTGGGCGGGAGGGGCCCTCCTTCAAGCCCCTCTGCCCTCAGGAAGAGAAGAGTGGTCCCCCGCCGCGTACTATAGGGTCAGTCTTCCTACGATACAGATATCAGCTGCTGGAATGTGGGCCAGTCTAGACCTACACTGTGCACTGTGGTGGCCACTGGCTTATGTAATCCTGCTTTTCTTCCTGAATCTTCGATACATACTAGGAAAGACAATCCAAAAGCACAGTGGGGTCTTTGGAAGAGGATAGATTTCCACTCTTCCTTGATTTAGCCATCACCCTCCCTTGGGAAGTTCAGAGTGTCTTGAAGGGGTTATCTAAATGCAAACCAATTGCAAATAAATAAAATTTAGAGAAATCCATTTCTGAGTCACACTAAGCACAGCTCGCATGCTCACTGCTACACATGGTGGCAGCTGGGCCACGAACAGCGCAGACACAGGATGTTGTTCCCACCACCTTGTAGAAAGCGCTAACGCACAGCCCTGCTCTAGACCGCCAGCACTTGGATGAGGCTTGTTTTTTCATTAATGTAGCCAAGAGATGATTACTAAACCCTTAGAACGTGCTGCTGAACTACAGCTATGCCAAGACCTCGTGGCCCTGTGCTCACAGAGTTAGTAGGGAAAGAAAATCCTTATGAACTTTACTCCTTGGAAGTCTAACCCTGGAACGCCTTGAACCCACACTAGTCAGACCCTCACCACCAAATGACCGCTAACCCCTTTAAGACACATTGGACTTCCCAAGGGATGATAAGGCCTTAATCAAGGAGGAGCGGAAATCTAGCACTGCCTTCTTCCAAAGACCCCCCCGTGCTTTCGGAAGATGACTTTCCTAATACATAACGAAGATTCAGGAAGAAGAGCGCGATTACAAACCTAGCCTTAGATCTGGAGACCTTGGAAAGCAGAGGACTGAAGCAAACCTCATTTATTCTCTGCCAGAGACTGTCTAGATGCTCGGAATGTGGGGACAAACACGCGGAGCCCAGACGCGGCTCTCCCGCTGGCCCCTGCGGCAGCCACCTTGGGCCTTTCCTCTGAGGTAGACCCGAGACGCTGTGGCGCACAGTTAGTCCCTCACTGACCTTCAACCCAGTGCAGCCCCAGGCCCTGGGACCCAGAGGGCCTGCACCCACCCCCTGCCCTCTAGAACTCATCTAGGCGAGAATGCAGAGAGAAAAATCCCCGTTGCAGAAGGGAGCCAGCAATGGCCCATAATCACCCAGCTCCGAATTCTACCTGCACAGAGAGAAACGCAGCAAAGAAAACAAAAGAACGGGGAGGCCCCTCTGAGGAATGAAACAAACTGAGTGACAGCGGAAGGAACCCCTCTCGTCCCAGCTCACTGGAGGCACCCGAAGTTCTCCCTGTCGCCTCCCCAGCCTTGTTATCCCAGCCTCCTCTGCAACCCAGGGAAAACTTGGGAATTCCAAAGTGGCTCATCTAGAACTTCTGGACCGACTTCCAGAACACGTGGACCGCGGGGGCGGGGGGTGGGGGCGGGGGCCACACAGAAGACAGAATTCTTCCCACAGCAGCACACTGACCCCTTCTCTTGTTCCCTGACCACCGCCCCCCAACTGCCCCTCCTCCCACCAGACTCACCAGCCACGTGGTGGGCAAGCAGCCCGAGTCAAGAGGAGGTAGAAAGCACAGCCATCTTCCTCGCCCAGGGCGCTTGCCCTTGTAGTGCCAGGCTCAGCCTCCTGGAAGCTTTCCCGGGTCCCAAGCAAACACAAGGGAGGAGCCACGTCACCACTCCCTCCGCCAAGACCCCCAGAAATCAGTTCAGGGGGCATTTGTGTCCCTCTGTGGCCCCTTCCTTCTCTGTCATCATTTGCCAACTCCAAGGGAGAAGTGAAAGGCCACAGCGTTCAGCCGATTCTCAGTCAGGCCCCGTTTTAGACATGATACTCAGTGAATGTGGACGAGGTTAGGGAATTCACGGCTCCCTCAGGCTGCTGAATCAGCCACTGCTTTCATTCTTACTGCTCACTGCGCTGAATGTTTCGTATGGGCTACTTGCTGGCCTTTCCATTTAGATAATAAAGCCAGCTGCATCTTCTGCATGGCTTTGTTCTGTAGGAACTGATGGTGGCTGTGATGGATGGGTCCTGTGCCTGGAAGAACACCGCCAAGGCCACAGGCCGATATATAATATACTGAACAGGCGAACTCAGTCTCACTGCAGTGCTGTGGGGACTTTTTCCCCAGAACAAATCTGAAAAAAAAAGAGTCTTTGCCATAATGACAACAAAGAATCAACTTGAGTCTTTTCTCTGTTCTGGGCATCAGAGGCTGTTGACTGTAGCTTCTCTTTCACAGTTATTCCCCAAATGCCCCTCAAATGCCAGGCATGGTGCCTGGCCCTGGGACCCAGAGAGGTGCAACTGTATCGTGATCGAAGGCTCCACCGTAGCTGCTGTTGCTGGTGAAGACTTGCACGCGTGACTTTGTCAAAAATATAACATCTGTTTAGGTGTTTTTCAAAATGTCACCTGAACACCCATGATCAGTAAGATGAAATGCATCATTGATGCTGATACATCTCATGGATAGTGGTCACATCAGAATGAAATCTTACTGTATTTGACCTCAGTTTTAAGGGGTTCCTGGCTCTCCAACACTCCCTGTGTTCCCAGATGTGTCTGTCCCATGCATGACCTTCGAAGGTGGCACTGCCATCCGACGGAACTTTCGGAGATGACGGGCCTGCTCCTCACCTGTGCCGTGTACCACGGTAGCCACGGCCACACACGGCTGTCAAGCACCCGAACTGTGGCTACTGTGACTCAGGAACTAGTCACATTGTGATTGATTTGAATTTAAACAGGCAGACGTGGCTAGTAGCTATGGTACCATAGTAGCTGTACGGGTTTAGGTACATCTAAGGTCTAATGGGTCACTCTGTGATGCCCAGGGCAGGGGGTAGGGGTGATCATCACCCCCTCACAGGCCTGTCCAGACAATGAGACCTTATAAAGATACACTTGGGCCAGCTTGATCCCTCTCGATGGGACTCTCCACCTCCCCATCCCCTGAAAGGAGTCACGCTGTCTAGGAAAAGAAATGGCTGTCAGATGATCGGCTTGTCTGAGCATCTTCAGAGAAGACAGTTTTCCCTTAGACGAGTACTTCTTGGCTTTTCAGTTCTGTTTGCACATTACCGACTCTGCTGATTGCTGGAAGCTGCAGCTGGTGACTCCCTCTCCCCACCCTCCTGGCCACCCCACCAGTGATAACTCAGGCAGGGGTGGCCTGGTTTCCTTTCTGGTAGGTAGCAGCCTGCTCAGAGCTCACAGAAGGCTTGCCCCTCATCCCAGGCAAAGAGCAAGCCAGGCCCTTCCCCAGAGCTGGCGGGGCCGCCTCCTCCCGGAGCCTCACTCGCTGCCCTCCCCCGTGAGTATCACCTTCTTCCTCCTCCCCATCCCAGGGGCGCTGGGTCCTCAGTTGTGTGCTGACACGAAGGCTTCTAAAACCCACTCGCTTGCTCAGTGGCCTTGAGCACCAGGTACTTGGCTAGAAGCTGCCAGGGAGGCAGAGGTGAATCAGGTGGGTGCCTTGCCCAGGCTTCCAGGGTGAGTAATAAGACTGCCTCCCACCCACACGTGTGAGGCTCGGGTTCAAGACAGTCTGTTCAGTGATCTGTTCCTTGAAGGAGGGAGAAGCAAGAGTGGGGGACATGTGACAAGAAGGTGGGCCGGGGCTGGGAAAGTGAAGCCCCGATGAGGTCCCTGGGTCTGAGGGGCTGTCCCAGGGAAAGTGTGTTTTTGGCAGCATTCTCTGTAGCAACGAAAAACTGGAAACGAGTGAACTCTGCACCAAGAGGTGACTGGTTAAATGAATCATATAGAATCCAGAGAGTGGAACACTTGGCAGCCCCTCAATCTGGTGACATAACTTCACACTGAACTGGCATTAAAAGTGGTCCGTGAGAGACTGTTAACTAGACAGCAAGACAGAAAACGCTTTGGGTAGTCTGATTTCCTTTTCTTCACGGGTTATGTGTGTATGTGGGATTGTGTTAGAATGTCTAAAAGACCGCATCTCAGAAGATTAACACTGGCCATCCTAGGAAAGGGGTGTTTGGGGAGATTTTATTTTCTTCATTACATATGCTTGCTTTGGGGGATTATTTTTTCTTCATTGTGAATACAGTCCTTTACAATCAGATAAAAGTAAAGCTGCTCTATTATAAGTGACTCCTCACTGACTACTGCTTTGTCCTGTCAACATACTTGTCCTCATCAGCTCTTAGCTGGCTGTGGCCCCTTGGACCCTCTGTGGGTGGGCAGCTGCTGGGTCCGGGGCTGGGATGTGGAACAGCCACCAGTGGGCGAGGCCTGCTCCTCCCTCCCCTCATCCAACAAACCCAAGTTCACCTGCCATTTTAGCATCCGGCATCTGACAGCCTATTTGTACAAATATCTGTCCATCTGCTCTGAAGCCCCCTCACATGCCCCTCACTCACAGCCCCTGGGCCCAGTGCAGTGCCTGCCCGGCGAGGGGTGGGCGCCTCACCCAGGCTGGGGGAACAGAGAGAGTCTGCACAGGGACAGCTCAGAGTCCCTGCAGTCATGCAACGTGAGAAAGCAGAGCTTCCAAACAAAAACAAAACGCAAGAGGTGATTCAACTTCTGTGTGGCAAGTTGGACAAAGATCAAAGTCAGGACCTGCCTTCCTGACTCACTTTAGTACGGTATCCAGTTTACTGGGGCTACTATGAGTAACACCATGCGGATTTTCACACTGGTTGCCTTGAAGGACAGCAGAGACTAGAAAAACGATAGATATTAATGGATCCCAGGCTAAGTTTTCTAATAGGCACTTTCCACTCTTGGATACGAGCAGCTCCCTGCTCCTCAGGACCCGGCACATACTTGCTGCTTTCCGGCATTCACACCTCTGTGGATATCTCTTACATTTCCCTGACCTGGAGTCATGTCTTCTCCCATCACTGAACGCCCGCATGCTCTTCAGCCTACATGTGTGCGCGCTAAGTTCTTTCTGTTGTGTCTGACTCTTTGCGACCCCATGCACTGTAGCCCACCAGGTTCCTCTGTCCACAGGAATCTCCAGGCAAGAATCCTGGAGAGGGCTGCCATGCCTTTCTCTAGGGGTCTTCCCGAGCCAGGGATCGAACCTAGGTCTCCTGTGTCTTCTGCATTGGCAGGTGGGTTCTCTACCACTAGCACCACCCGGGAAGCCCTCTTCAGCCTACAAGAGCCAGCAAAATTGTTGCCTTCTCAATGAAGCCCTCCTGGATTTTCTCCAGTGCTAGGGACTCGGCTTCCTTCTCCCAATTCCAAAATCATCTCCTAGCATTTCCCATCTTTGGTATTTGCAGCCATGATGTATCCACTGTACTTGAGTGTGAGCTTCTTGAAGACATGGATCATGTCTTGCACAGTATTTAAGCCAAGAAAGTGTATCCGGTGTCCAGGTACATTGTGTAAGTTAGCTGTGGGGTGAAGCCTGCTTCCTCATCATTGCAGAGTTCTCTGCATCCCGCTAAGAGCCTTAAAGCACAGCACTGCACTTGACCCTGGAAACAAGCCTCTAGAGTAGGTCGGGTGATCACGTCCATTTTACAGACAAGGAAACCAAGGCTAGGGGAGGGCAGGTCGCTCCTTGCTAAGGTCCCACAGGCAGCAAAGGAGGGGCCAAGGAGCAGATGGGGGCCGGTGTGCTCCCCCGCCTCACTCCCCTGGGAGTCAACAGACAAGCAGGCTTTGTAGACGGGGTGGCTCATGCACCCCAGCGCGGCCTCATGGAGCGGCGGGGGAGACCCGGGGGCCACTGAGCCCAGCCCTCATGTTCTCCCAACAGACTGCAGAGACGTCCCTTGCTTTTGGTGTGTTTTGTCACTTGCGGGTTTTCCCCTTCTGTTTTTCTCTCCTTCTCAGGGGTCAGAAGAAAATGAAAGCAAGCTCTGACACTTGTGCAGTCTGTGGAATAACACAGACGAAAACTATGTGATACAGGGCAGGAGGAGCAGATGAAAAGGCTCGGGGCGGCGGGGGGTGGGGTCTTTAGGTGGGGGGGTCTAGGGAGGAATATTTTTCATTTTCCGTTTCACCCCTGGGCTCTCTCCAAATCTTCTATGAGCCCAAAGCACCTTTATAACGGAAGGAAGATAAACCTTTACAGAGAGCCAGTGCAGGATTCCAAAGTGGCCAATAGTAGACGCAGTGAATTTACTTGCTAGATTTCTTCTTCCAGGGTTAGGAGGAGACGAGTTCCTCCTATGGACAACTTTTGCAAACAGGTGTACAGGACAGAAGAGTGCTGGGGCTTATTTTTTCCTTTTTTTTAAGCTGACAAGTTATTTTTAAGATAGCCCTTAAAATAAAATGTTGTACACAAAGTAGAATATGTAAATAGGTTACAAAACCTAAAGGAAAACAACATCCTTGTTTAATTTCCTTCCAGAAAACACTTCAGTACTGACAGCTATCAAGTGTATAACCTTTTATATATTTTTTAAAAGATCATGCATCATAATCTACATTTTGCATGTGTATACCTAAAAATCTTGGTGACCTCCTTGCATCAGTGTGAGGTCTGATTTATTCTATTTATTGGCTACATGCGGTTTACTGCATGAGTGTATCAGAATATTACCTACTGCTGACCCATAGGTTGCCTTTAGTTTTTTTGATTCTGGGGGGGCGGGGAGACAACATATAGGATCTTGTGTGTTAGTCGCTCGGTTGTTTCTGACTCTTTTTGATCCCATCAACTATAGCTGACCAGGCTCCTCTGTCCACGGGATTCTCCAGGCAAGAATACTGGAGTGGGTAGCCATTCCCTTCTCCAGGGAATCTTCCTGACCCAGAAATCGAACCTGGGTCTCCTGCATTGCAGGTGAACTCTTTACCATCAGAGCCACCAGGGAAGCGCATTCATGTACCTTTATGTTCTTTTGTGTGAGTACTAGAAGGGCGTGTTCCCAGCAGATGAACAGCTGAGTCAGAGCTGCTGTGCTCGGTATGTTTCGACAGACACGGTTTAATCCTCCGAAAAAGTCACACAAATTTACTCTCCCCACTGCTGTGTGGAGGCCTTGCCCTCAAACTCTCACCAGCATCATTACCATCAATCCTTATTTTCAACCTGTAACTAGCTAAAACCAAATCCATTCTTTATTCTTCATGTGGCCTCCTCCTTTGGGAATTTGTTTTCTCAGATATTATCTGGCTAATATTTAGTCTTTTTGTGCAAGTTAAAAGAAGGCGACATGGGATGGCAAAGAGTCTGGGGCTACATAGATACTAGAAATATATGAAGTGTTTTCTAACAAATGTCTTATAAACTATCTCCCTCTTCCCCAAGATGTATTAAAGTTAAATTAGATGAGTTGAGATTTTTCCATCTTAACTAGGCAAATTTTTACAAAGATTTGTTTCAGAGCATAAGAGAAAAAAAATCATAAAGTCAATGGGGCAATTTGTCATTTGGGGGGAGATTCTTTGAGACGAAGTAAATTTCTTATCAAATGCTCACCTGCTAATCTCACCATCCATTGGTGATTTTCTAATCACAGTAATCCTCTGTACTTATTAGTCGGCACCATAAGGAGAGCTCAGTTTTCTCATTTATTTTTCTCAGTATGGATCCACGGATCCTGATTTATTTGAATGTGCTATAATGACTGCCATCATTATTTAATTTGATGCTCAAATTGCCTCAGATTTGGCTAGTGGAACCCTATCAAGTTGGTGCCTCTGTCCTTTGACAAGCCCTCAATGCCTTTAAACACTTTCTTTCTGGGTTAAAAATCAGTCCCAAGTTCATTTTACAGTTTCCCTGCCCTCACTCTGGAATCAGGCATTTCTCCATGGGGTCCTGGTTCCTTGTCAGGAAGAAAGGTTTTTAGAAACCAAGACCTGGGCACCCAATGGTCATTATATGGTGTGTCCTTGCTTTCACAGCAAGGACTCGCAGCAGAGCCAGGAAATAAGCTAAAACACATAACAACTGTGGCACAGCAGGTCAAGACTCCACCTGCGATGCAGGAGATGCAGGAGACGTGGGTTTGATTCCGGGGTCAGGAAGATCCCCTGGAGGAGGAGGAAACGGCAAACCACTCTGGTATTCATTCTTGCCTGCAGAATCCCACAGACAGAGGAATTTGGTGGGCTACAGTCCACGGGGTCGCAAAAGAGAGTCGGCCACGACTGAAGTGACCAAACACTGACACACTGACACAAACTTATCTGTATCTATTTATCAATCGATTGACTGATCTATCAAACATTATCTGCTTAATCTCTTCTAACCCTAAAAGCCATGAGTTCATACTGAGCCCTCGATTCCCACCGAACAGCCCAAGGCACTTCAAGGCACTTCGGAGGAGCTACTGGCAGGAAGGCTACAAGGAGGAAGTTCTGGGTGTCTTTCCCCCGCCTGCTAATGGCCCGATATGACTCTGAAGAGGGACAGAAACAAGAAGTGTTCATCAGATCTTGCTGTTTTTCCTTTCTTTACTTTAACCACTTTACTGAGATCCAGCTACCAGCTCTGCAAATGTCTGAAGCACAGAGCCCAAGTTCTGACATTTGTGCACCCCCGTGAGATCACCACACTATCATTCCAGTGAGCACAGCGCTCACCCCAGAGGCTCCTTGGCCTGCTCTTGTCCCTTCCTGTCCCTTGCCCTGCCCTGCCCTTCTCTCTGTCTCCAGGAAATCACCGATCTGCTTTCTGTCACTATTGATTAGCTCCCATTTCCTAGAATTTTACACAAGTGGAATCACACAGTATGTACTTTTTCAGGTTATTTTGAAATTTATCCACATTGCTGTGTGTATCAGCAGCTGTTCCAAATTCACTGTATGGATACTCCACCGTGACCTATTCACTCTATTTGAAGGACAGTTGAGCTGTTTCCAGTAGCTGGCTATTACAAACAAAGCTGCCATGAACATTCATATGTCAGTCTTTGCGTGGATATAAGCTTGCGTTCTTCTTAGGCAGATACCACATGGTGGGTGTAACGGGTTTCCGTAGTGGCTATCCCACATGGTATGTTGCTCTTTTTCTTTGAATTGGAGTATGGTTGCTTTACGGTGCTGTGCTTGTTCCTGCTGTACAGCAAAGTGAATCCGTCGATACATACACATCCACTCTTTTTTTAGATTGCCTTCCCATTTAGGTCACCAAGAGCGTGGAGTAGAGTTCCCTGTGCTGTACAGTAGTTCTCGCTAGTTCTTGTCTATTTTATACATAGTCGTGTATCTTTGTCAATCTCAATCTCCCAAGTCACATGCTATGTTTTTAAAACAACTACACTCTTAGAAAAGCACAGAGAGTCATGAGGCTGTGTTATGAAAACAAGAATAAAAATAGCCCAACAGGTTACAGTTGGATGTATGAGGGGAAAATTTCCTTCCAGAAGCTTGGGGTGTGGGCTGAACATGTTTCTCAGAAACACACTCACTGAAGGTGTATGAAGAAAGAAATGCCCCACTCAGGCACAGACCCTTCCTTGAAAGGAACCAAGCTGTTGTTTGCTTGGCCACAGAGGTGTGGGTTTTGCAGAGATTCGAAACACAAGAAAACGACAGCGGAGATTTGTCTCAGTTAGTTTGGAGGCCCTCTGCATGAGACAACTATGTTTTCTTTGGTAAAGAAATGCAGGACTTCCTTTTCCTGCTGAAGTCAAGGTAGAGCAAACAGGCCCCAAATTTGTAAACTGAGCACGCAGGGAGGTGTTGGGGTGCTGGGCCCTTCCTGGTGAGGGACTCTGACGCTGGCAGAGGCCACCTCACCCTGGGGTTCCTGCCTCCTGGTTGCCGAGGGGCCCCTCCAGCAGTCAGCTGGAGCATTCTTTTAAGTCTGCTGTCCTGCTGTCCTCAGGGGACACTTGGTGGATAAAACTGGAGTAGCGGCGCCTGGTAGAGAAGCTGAGTTATGAGAAGAAGGGTTAAGGTAAAAAGGACGCGCTGGGAAGACATCAAAGCCCCCAAGTGCTCTCAAAGGAGAAATTTCTTTCAACTCTGGGTTAACAACCTAGATGACTGTGAAATCTAGACTTGACTTGAAATCTATTTAACTCAGCATCAGTATAACATGGATTCTAACTCTAGCTTGGCATTTTTTTTTGGTTCACGAGAACAAACAAATTAAATGCTTCATCTCCATCTCTCGGAACTTGCTCCTGTTCAGTCAAAAGCCAGTCCTCGTTCTGATTTTTGCCCTCTCTTTCTAGAAGCAAGTCTGAGTCTGACCCACCATGGTCCCCACAGAAGCCACAGTGAGTATGGCCACATCCTTGGGCTCCTTGAAATACACTGCATTTGGGGCCTCGTTTCGGGGAGTGGGAAGGGCTCCATTGTGGGGGAAGGAGTGCTCTGTGGTTTCCCAGGACAAGAGTTCTGCTGAGCGATGCTCCAGACAGCTGGTCAGTGCCCAGCACAGAGGGCTGTGCAGACACGAAGCTCTAGAAGAGCTCTGCGGTATGTGTGCAGGGGGCGAGGGGCAGAGGAGAAGGCTGGTTCAGGTTTTACTCATAGGTGAGGGTTTTATGATCTTTACAAGGTGCTTAGTCCCATGTGTCTGTTCTGAAACTCAGACAAAAGAGGGCAAGGGAGAATTCATTTGCTTTTAAAAGACCCATGGTGGGCATGTTAGTCGTGTTTCTTATCAAACATTATAGTCTTTACAAAAAAGCAAATAATGATATATATTTCTCTGAAAGAGGCTAATAGAAATCAGTGAGTACAGCTATGATCCAGAGAATCATTCATGATTTTATAGCCAAATATAATTAATTATAGAATCAAAATTCCTATGCTTTACTTATATTAAATGCTCACAAAAATATCTAAGGATTTTAATTTTGCTTTCTCAAAGGGAGAATCTGGGTTTTACACATAGGTATTGAAGTCAAACATTCTTAGTGGAGTTGACAAATGTCCTCCATGCTGTAGGTTCCCCCCACCTATGGAGAGTGGTGGTTGCCACCACTGACATCAAGTAAGTTATTTATCACATGCTGATGATCTTTAGCATTGCATATCTCATCATGTTTCCCATAACAACAACAGCAATACCAAAAAGACGATTATTTTGGGCCTGCTTAAGTAACAAGGTGTGTGTAAGTCACTTCAGTTGTGTTCGACTCTTTGCAACCCTAGGGACTGCAGCCTGCCAGGCTCCTCTGTCCGTGGGATTCTCCAGGCTAGGGCCTGGGGCTGCCATGCCTCCTTTAGGTGATCTTCCTGACCCAGGGATTGAACCGAGTCTCTTACGTCTCCTGCACTGGCAGGCAGGTTCTTTACTAGCACCACCTGGAAAGCTGAAGTACAAAATAAGTCTCTATTTTTCTGACCAAAATTAGAACCGTAGTTTCTCCTGAAACAGAATCTGCTCTTTATCCCTGATGCTGGAAACACATCAGTCATTCAGTTTTATCATTTGGGATCTTGGGAAAATATCCAAACGTTGCAAGGCAGCCTCAGAAAGGAAGAAAATGCACTCAGATAATGACCTTTTGTGATCAAGAGGTGTCCAGCACCACCTACACGGGGACAAGCTGTGACCTCTGTGGCTATGAGCTTGGTCAACAGCCGTGACTTTCCTGGGGCCACTCTTCTGAGGACCGGCCGTGTTCCAGTCACCACCCAGGGCACCGTGTTCCTCCGGTCTCACAGTAAAGGCGGAGCCACGCTAACAGATGAGGAAAGCGACGCTGGGGGAGGAACGGAGGGTTCAAGGTCAAATGGCTCAAAGAAGAGAAGACTCGGGAGGGAGGCCTCGGAAAGTCGGGGGAAGATGGAGTCCAGGAGCTGTAGC
>NW_011495042.1:1806647-1834247 GCF_000754665.1 Bison bison bison | reverse complement strand
CAGGAGCTGTAGCATCTTCAATGCCTGGGTCGCAGCTTCTGGGCCAAGGGCTCCCAAGGGGAGGAAGACACACCTGCACGGCCTCGGGAGCTGGGTCCTGTCGGGTACAGCGCCTGGTGGCAGGCACCGGCAGGCAGGGCAGGCCCCTTATCTGCTGTGCACTGAGGTTTGCCCCCAGCAAAAGGCAGTTCCCGGCTGCCCTGGGCAGAGGAAGCCACAGGGCATCCTCTGGTGCCCACAGTCTTTCCGGGATGGGTGGGGGGAGGATGCAGGTAGGGGATCTGACAGCCACTCAGCTCAGGTGCCGGGACTCAGACACTGAGGCTCAGGCTTGGTGTGGCCACTGTAGCTACGGTTTCTCCAGCAGTCATGTACAGACATAAGCGTTGGACTATAAAGAAGGCTGAGCAACAAAGAAATGATGCTTTTGGATTGTGGTGCTGGAGAAGACTCTTCAGAGAGTCCCCTGGACAGCAAGGAGATCAGACCAATCCATCCTAAAGGAAATCAACCATGAATATTCACTGGAAGGACTGATGCTGAAGCTAAAGCTCCAATACTTTGGCCACCTGATGCAAAGAGTCAACTCATTAGAAAAGACTCTGATGCTGGGAAAGATTGAGGGCTGGAGGAGAAGAGGGCAGCAGAGGATGAGATGGTTGGATGGTATCACCTACTCAACGGGCACGAGTTTGAGAAAACTCCAGGGGACAGTGAAGGACAGAGGAGCCTGGCAAAAGTCAGACATGAGTTAGTGACTGAACAACACAACAAGTACACGTGACAGCATCAGAAGGTGGAGAGCAAGGTGCCAGGCCTGCAGGGATCAGAAGGTGGAGAGAAGGTGCCGGGCCTGCAGGGATCAGAAGGTGGAGAGAAGGTGCCGGGCCTGCAGGGATCAGAAGGTGGAGAGAAGGTGCCGGGCCTGCAGGGATCAGAAGGTGGAGAGAAGGTGCCGGGCCTGCAGGGATCAGAAGGTGGAGAGAAGGTGCCGGGCCTGCAGGGATCAGAAGGTGGAGAGAAGGTGCCGGGCCTGCAGGGATCAGAAGGTGGAGAGAAGGTGCCGGGCCTGCAGGGATCAGAAGGTGGAGAGAAGGTGCCGGGCCTGCAGGGATCAGAAGGTGGAGAGAAGGTGCCGGGCCTGCAGGGATCAGAAGGTGGAGAGAAGGTGCCGGGCCTGCAGGGATCAGAATGTGGAGAGCAAGGTGCCGGGTCTGCAGGGCTTACAAGTGCCCCAGCTTGGGGCTGCAGGGCAGGGCACTGGCTCTGGCCTTGACCATTCCCCAGGGGTGAGGCTTTGGGCCAGAACCTTCTGTTCCTTGGGTCTGTCTCCTCTATAGTGAAAGTCACTCAGTCGTGTCCGACTCTGCAACCCCACGGACTATACGGTCTACGGAATTCTCCAGGCCAGAATACTGGAGTGGGTAGCCTTTCCCTTCTCCAGGGGATCGTCCCAACCCAGGTATCGAACCCAGGTCTCCCACATTGCAGGTGGATTCTTTACCAGTTAAACCACAAGGGAAGCCCAAGAATACTGGTGTGGGTAGCCTATCCTTCTTCAGCAGATCTTCCCGACCCAGGAATCAAACTTAAGTCTCCTGCATAGCAGGCAGATTCTTTACCAACTGAGCTATCAGGGAAGCCCTCCTCTACAAGATGGTCTCTAACATCTGAAAATCATTCTAAAACCTGTTGAGCCTCTAAAAGCTCTGTCCAGGACAGAAACCAAAGCCTACGTGAGCAGAAGGTGGCCCACGCCGCTGAGTTGCAGGCCAGCCCCTGGGCATGCTGTGAGACAGTCTCTCATTTACTTAGATCTGTGACTATCAGGCACTTCTCTTCTTGATCAAAATTCTAAAAATCATCCGAATGATATAAATACTCCAATTAAGTAGCCCCCTGGGAATAACAGAACCATCCTACGATACTGCCCTATCTAGGGCCCCTCTGTGCTGTGGAGTTCAGGACCCCGCATGCAGGCAGACCACCCTCCCCCCCGTTCCATGACAGGTGAGTCCAGGACCTTTCTCATGGTTCGCTCCACTTCTGTTACCATCACTGACAAGAACACTGACCTTTGGAAGTGGCTTCCTTGCCTGGCGTGTACTCTGTGCTTAGTAAACACTTGCTGAACGAGTGAACAAATCACGTTATTCATCACCAATGAACAAGAAATAAAGAGCTGTTTCTCAAGCTTAAGGTGAGCATGCTGACCTCTTAGTCAGTCAAGGAATAAGATGGTGGGATCTTCACACAAACACCATCCATCCTGGCCAGGTCTGGGCCCATCCACCCCCACGGATTGCTACTCCTCACAATGGGAGAAGATTCTAGATCTGGCTCAGACCACTGCTCATGGGGGACCACAGGCTGTGAGCAGTGGTCTAGTTGGTGACGATGTCACGTTTTTAAAAGGGTCTAAGAACAACACAGTTTGCTAAGAAATGCTTCAAGGGAAACCTTGGGAAAGAGAACTTCTAGACATTTCAGTAAGATGTGGAAGAGAATGGTCAGCCCTGTCAGAGAAAGACTGGGCACTTCCCAGCAGTAATGACACCCTGTTTCACTCTGTCCCCACGGCCCCTGTCAATGTTCCATAAGAGGCATGAGGCAGTTACTGAGTGCATACAACAGAAGAGAAAGGACATACGTTCAAACAGGGTCAGAGCAAACTGACAGAACAGTGAAAAAACAGGAAGACTTAGAACTTGCGTTTTCAGCCTAAAACTGAGCTGTCCCACGCGGTAGCCACGAGTCACGTAGGGACTGTAAGCACTTGACATGTGGTCACTCCGACTAAGATGTCCCTTGATTGCAAAATGCACTTAGTCCAAACATAGTCTATGCAACAAAAGGATGTGGAATATCTTGATAACTTTTACACTGCTTGAAAGAAAGTGAAAGTGAAGTCGCTCAGTTGTGTCCGACTCTTTGCAACCCCATGGACTGTAGTCTACCAGGTTCCTCTGTCCATGGGATTTTCCAGGCTACTGGAGTGGGTTGCCATTTCCTTCTCCAGGGGATCTTCCCGACCCAGGGACTGAACCCGGGTCTCCTGCATTGAAGGCAGGCACTTTACTGTCTGAGCCACCAGGGAAGTCATTGCTTACATAACGAAATAATATTTTAGACATGCTAGGTTTCATAAAACACATTATTAAGGTGAGACCCACCTATTTCTTTTGACTTCACTTGGCTACTAGAAAACGCAAAATTAAGGAAGTTGCCTTATATTCCTATTAGGCAGCACTGGTCAAAGGGTTTTACTTGGTTACTATACTTGGGCTACCAGTTTGACTGAGCTTCCCAATTACAAAGGGAATCCTCATCAGTCACAGAATTCATATGGTTCATGAGTTAAAAAAAACTCTCACCTGTTCTTCAGGAAATACGAAAGCCTTGCTTCACATCTTTTATATGTAAATGCCAAATGCACGTCTGAGCTAGGTCTTGATGAGTGACCACAGAGCTAGACCAAAACGCCCTTGGAGGTGGGGTGCACGGCGAGCTCTTTAGAAGCCACCTAGACACAGTCCCTGGGATAAACTCAGGGCAGCTTGTGGGAAATCACTCAACCCAGTGCTCAGCCAGGGGGCTCCAGTGCGTGCTCTTGGATGGAAAGTGAGTGGGAAATGAGTGGATTTCAGATCCTTACAGTGATCTCTCTAGGTCTTATTCTGACCCAGACCTGAGAACAGCCTTTGTGGGTGGCTTCTCCAGCAAGAGCAGTGTCTCCAGGGCTCAGAGAGCAGAGAGGACAGAAGAAATGGCTTGGCCACCTCAGAATTCCTTCTGGAAGCCAGCTGCCCCTCATCTGGAAGAGGGGCCCACCCCTACCTGGAAGGCCCAGGATTAAATGCACGCACATCCTGCACTCCACACAAGGTCTGGCACGCACTTGGGGCTCTGACAGTAGGGAAGCAAATAAGCTGGTAAATAACTGACATTTATATTTGCAGGGAGATTTTCAGAGGATCCTGTGCCTGAGATGCAAAGGGCGTTTGCCCATCAGTCATGGACAAAGCTATGAGTACAAGTCTTGACACAGGTGGACAGGTGTGTCCAGGCTTCCCCTAGCCTAGGACACGAACTCTTCCTCTGTCACTCATAAAGGTGGCCAGCACTCCGATCCTGTAAGGATATACAGGCTGGCCTTGTGGTCTTGATGAAATTCATTCAATTCCAGGCTTTCTACGTGCGAATTCAATCACTCTGAAAATACGCCTGGAGAGTCCTTAGCTGTACCGAAGGGTGCGTGTGCATGCGTGCTTGTGTGCACACTGTGAGGATGTGAGCGCAGGTGTCTGAATGCGTGCATGTGTGTGCGGGTTGTGTCCATGTGGATACGTATGTGTATTCGTGTGGGCACGCTTGTGTGCATGTGTGTCTGTAAACGTGAGGGCTTGTGAGGGCTGGCTGCATGGGTGGGTGGCACAGGGCCTCATGCTTAGAAGTGTTACTTGCTTGATTTAATGCTCTGCTGTCTTGAAATTCGTAACAAATTCTCAACAAGGGACCCTGAAATCACGCAACCTGTGTTGTTTCCTGTGTATGTCCATGTGCGTGAGGGTGTATACATAAGCGTGTGTGTTCATGTGCGTGCACACGTGTAAGCGGGTATGTGTGTGACTGTTGCTACTCAAGAGAGGATCCATAGCTTTCAAAGGATTCAGGGGAATCTGGACCCAGAGAAGTGTGAAAGCCTCTGAGGACCTTTTAGGGAGCGCAGAGTAGACAGGAGAAGGAACAATCAGACTCGTTCACTTAGTTGGATAAGTTCGCCCACCAGTGGCCCTGAGACCCTCCTTCCATCCCAATGGAGCACCTGTCAAGTGGCCTGTGACTGTTCCTTTGCTTGTGTGTCTCGTCCCAGAGGAGGAAAGTTCCACGAGAGTGGGAACCATACCTGACTCTTCAGCACCTGCTTAATAAACATTTGTTGAATAAATAAATCATTTACAGTCTAAGCAGATGCTCTTGGAATTCCTACTTCCTACACACACACTTCTTCTGCCTTCTCACAGCCTTTTGGGGTTGGAAGGCTCAAGGGCTTCGTGCCTTTGCCATCAGACAGAACCTCCAAAAGCCAGCCCTTGACCCAGTGTCGCCCTGTGTCTCCTTGCAGAGCCTAATCCCTAACCTGTCAGATGACTACGGCTACGATGGCATGCCACCCATGGAGTACGACGGCAACTTCACGGACTACTTCTGTGAGAAAAGCCACGTCAGGCAGTTTGCGGGCCACTTCCTCCCACCCCTGTACTGGCTCGTGTTCATCGTGGGCGGCGTGGGCAACAGCCTTGTCATCCTGGTCTACTGGTACTGCACGAGAGTGAAGACCATGACCGACATGTTCCTTCTCAACTTGGCCATCGCTGACCTTCTCTTTCTCGCCACGCTGCCCTTCTGGGCCATTGCCGCCGCGGACCAGTGGAAATTCCAGACCTTTATGTGCAAGGTGGTCAACAGTATGTATAAGATGAACTTCTACAGCTGCGTGCTGCTCATCATGTGCATCAGCGTGGACAGGTACATCGCCATCGCGCAGGCCATGAGGGCGCAGATGTGGAGGCAGAAAAGGCTCCTGTACAGCAAGATGGTCTGCTTTACCATCTGGGTGACGGCGGCCGCGCTCTGCCTCCCGGAACTCCTGTACAGCCAAGTCAAGGAGGAACACGGCATTGCTATCTGCACTATGGTCTACTCCAGCGACGACAGTACCAAACTCAAGTCGGCTGTCTTGACCCTGAAGGTCATCCTGGGCTTCTTCCTCCCCTTTGTGGTCATGGCTTGCTGCTACACCATCATCATCCACACCCTGATCCAGGCCAAGAAGTCCTCCAAGCACAAGGCCCTGAAGGTGACCATCACGGTGCTCACCGTCTTCGTCCTGTCTCAGTTCCCCCACAACTGCGTCCTGCTGGTGCAGACCATCGATGCCTACGCCATGTTCATCTCCAGCTGCGCCCTCTCCATCAAAATTGACATCTGCTTCCAGGTCACTCAGACCGTGGCCTTTTTCCACAGTTGCCTGAACCCTGTTCTCTACGTTTTTGTGGGTGAGAGGTTCCGCCGGGATCTTGTGAAGACCCTGAAGAACCTGGGCTGCATCAGCCAGGCTCAGTGGGTTTCGTTCACGAGGAGAGAGGGAAGCCTGAAGCTGTCATCTATGCTGCTGGAGACAACCTCGGGGGCTCTCTCCTTCTGAGGCGGCTTCTCTGAGGTGGGCGGTCCTTTTGGAAGGGTCCAGAAATTCAGACACAGCTTCCCTTACTGACAGGCCAGAGGGAAAGTGGAGACAGAGAAGGAGTGAGAAGAGGGAAATAGAAAACTCAGAAAGGGATGAATTTGAATAGCATTATTACTTTTGGTCAGGATTTGCCAAGTTGGACTCTTTAAAACTGACTGGCCATCCCAGGAGACTGCTGCCTGGCTCCTGGCTGCAAAGCCTGTGGTTTTCGGAGGAGGATTAATGAACGACAGACACCGCAGGCCTCCGTGGCTTTGCCACTTGCCTGAGCATTAATGCAGCTGAGCTCTGGAGGAGGCGTTTGATTTCTCGGAGCCCTGGGAATCGCTGTGGCTTCATCTCTTCCAAAAGAATACACAGAAGCATCGGCCATTGCCACAGGCCATGAATGCACAAGGCTTCATGAAAGTTTCTGTCTTTGGAGAATTTCTGCTCTGGTTTTGGGGGCTGATACCCTTGGCAGGTGTTGATCTAGATCCTTCCAAGCAACCTCAGATCCAATTCCCTTCTGCTCTCCTTGATCTCTTTGGGGCCAGTGAGGGTCCTTGTTCCTGTTCTGAAACTATCTGTAGCACTGGTCAGTGAGCCTTTGGGCAATTGACCGTATGAGCATGTCACCTGAATTCTGCTGGCTACCAACCCACGTCTTCTGGAGGCTCTGTGATTCCTCACCTGGCTGCCACGCTGATCTGGGCAGGATTCAGCTTGTCCCCTGGTGCCACTGAAGTGGTCTTCACAACCCGTGCAGGAAGGTTAAGAACCTGGGTTGGCGGGGACCTGGCTCCACTATGGGCTCACTCTATCGAGTGGCTGGTACGGTGGTCCACTCTGTTCCCTATGCAATGGCCTGGGCCTATTTGTCCTCTTGTTTCTGAGGCCATTGGAAGGACATTTGCCTCCATGCTTCTCTTTTTCATATTGTATGATACTAACGGTTTTTTTTTAAAAAAAGCTTTCAACTTAGAGATTAGGCTGAAAAAAAAAATGTAACTTACCTTTGTGTCTCTTTTTACTATTTGGCAAATTTATCACATTAAATATTTTCATTTATTAGAAAAGTGCTTTTTAAATGACTGTTTACAAATATCCATTACTTTTCACTTTTTTTTTTTTTCCCTGTCTCTATATTTTAAATGTGTACAGAGATCAAACAGCCATATTAGATTATGAAGAATAAGAGACTGGGATAAGGGAGTAACACTTCCAAAATACCATAAAACCATTTTGGCTGAACAGTTTCTAGTTTCTTCTCTGGGCAAACTTATCTTCCAAGTGTCTCCGGTGAGTCCATTGGTATTTCCAAAGAAGACGATCAGAACAGGACCATGAACCGTCCCAGCTTTGCCACTTGCTTCAGAGAAGGCATCTCGTTTTCCCAGTGGGCTGTGAGTTGCCGTGGTTTCAGTTCCAAGGCCATCCCTTCCAAAGGGGACACCAAAGCGCCGGACTCTGCAACAGCATCCTTTTCCCCGTCCACTTCTAAACTACACGTCAGTGAGGAATACAGTGAGCAGAAAGTGGACCACAGCAAGGAGAGCAAGAGAAAACGCACAAGCCTTGCCAACCCACCCCAAGTGTGGGCAGTTGGTGGCAAACAAGCATTGGCCTGGGACCGGCAGGTCGACGTGGGTCCCAGCACAATAAGAACCACCTACAGTCAGGGGGAGGATGACCTTAGCAAGGCAATCTATGGACAGAGCTGTCCATGTGGCCACCTTTTCCAGAAGAAGACTCAGATATCCTTTGAGAAACCCAGAATAAGCAACAGGAATGGGCCAAACCTAAATAACCCTGTGCAGTTCAGTGGAAGAACTTGACTGGGTGTGGTTTATTCATCCCGTGCCCTTTTGATACTGCGGTTCTGGTACTATGTCCTGGGGGCTCCACTGGAGCTGAGGATTGGGGGAGGGACAGAAGGAGGAGGAATGAGCCACGACTGTGCTTGTTCAATCTCCTCCAGCCGAGAGTCACTTATGGGACACCATGATGGAGATTAAGTGGCAGTTCAGAGGTAGTTTGAACTGAACTACATGTTAGTTTTGCCAAAAAAGGTCCAATCAGTCAAAGTTATGGTTTTTCCAGTAGTCACATACGGATGTGAGAGTTGGACCATAAAGAAGGCCGAGGACCAAAGAACTGATGCTTTCAAATTGTGGTGCTGGAGAAAACTCTTAAGAGTCCGTTGGACTACAAGGAGATCAAACCAGTCAATCCTAAAGGAAATCAACCCTACTGATTCATTGGAAGGACTGATGCTAAAGCTCCAATACTTTGGCCACGTGATGCGAAGAGCACACTCAGTGGAAAAGACCCTGATGCTGCGAAAGACTGAGGGCAGGAGGAGAAGGAGGCAATAGAGGATGAGATGGTTGGATGGCATCACTGACTCAATGGACATGAGTTTGAGCAGGCTCCAGGAGATAGTGAAGGACAGGGAAGCCTGGCGTGCTGCAGTCCATGGGGTCACAAAGAGTCAGACATGACTCTGCATCTGAACAACAACAGAGGTAGATAAGGCTTTCATGGACTCTACTTTCCCCCCTCTCTGATTTTTAGGAAAGGAGACGAATGCCACAAGAACCACGAAGCCTGCACTGAGCGCGATGACCACCCCTAGTTCCAAGGGCCTCTTTTAGCACCTGCCTGACTGTCCCAGTCCTACAGCAGCGTCAAAGCAGGACCAAAGATAGGCGGCAGCTGTATTATATTTTAAAGACTTTAAGTACCCTTTGTTGCTAAATCAGGTTTAAAGGACTGCATAAATAGGACCATTTTACATTCAAATTAAACTAGGTCTCAGAAGCAGATTTATCCTAAGATAAAAACATTGGAAGGACCAGCAAGGGGACACCCACTAGGACACCCATTCAACATTTCTAGAAAATACGTCTGTGAGTGCTTTCCTGAAGTAATGGTAAAAGAGGACTATAATATAATTACATTTTACAGGAACTCTATAGGTCAGAAAAATCAGGAAACTGAATGAAATATATCCAAAAAGATACTGCTTTACCTATAAAAATTTTTTAAGACTAATCTCAAGTCAACACATCACAATGTGTACATTCAAAGGGGAATGTTGTTTTGATGTAAAATGTGAGATATGGATGTGAGAGTTGGACTATAAATAAAGCTGAGAACCAAAGAATTGATGCTTTTGAACTGTGGTGTTGGAAAAGACGCTTGAGAGTCCCTTGGACTGCAAGGAGATCCAACCAGTTCATCCTAAAGGAGATCAGTCCTAAATATTCATTGGAAAGACTGATGCTGAAGCTCTAATACAGCTTGTCTCAAAGTGAGGTCTGGTCAAGGGGTGCTAAATGACTTTGACAAAAGGGAGATTATCATGGCCTCCAGTATCTGCACCTCACACATTTTAGACGCTCCAAAGAAATCTCTGTCTTCATTTGACAAGTAGTTACTGATTGTTTACTATGAGTGATTAATAGACAGCATGGTTTTAGAATTATCATCCCAACCAAGACTTGGTGGTTCTGCAACAGTTTCCTTGGCCCGACTCCATATGGCCCTCCTGTTCCAACTGTGGTCTGAGCCCAGCAACCTCCTGGGATAGGGAATGTCTCTCTAATCAATTCTATAATTATTGTTACAGACAGCCCAAATAGCTAATGTCCCTTTCAAAGTCTGTACTATAAAACTGATGAAAGACAAGCAAATGCTTCTCTCCAACATGTGGCTCTGTGAGCTCCCCTTCACTCGTGACATATTTGGCTTCCCAGGTGGCGCACGTGGTTAAGAGCCCGCTTGCCAATGCAGACGATGTAAGACACACAGCTTCAATCCCTGGGTCAGGAAGATTCCCTGGAGGAGGGCGTGGCAACCCCCTCCAGTATTCTTGCCTGGAGAATCCCATGGACGAGGAGCCTGGCAGGCTACAGTCCATAGCGTCACAGAGAGTTGGACCCGACTGAAGTGACTTAGCATGCACACAGCCTCATGCCAGGCTGGCAAGGTTTCTCTGCCCAATCCTATTTCCTCCTACTTCCCTTCACAGTTGGCAATCCCGAATAGACACTTGCCCCCAAGATTCCATCTCAGCATCTGCTTCTAGAGAAGTCAGCTTGCAACAACCTTTTCATCAGAGGCTGGCCTAGCAAAAGCACATTTGAGACCTGTTGGGCAAAGAGCACAGGGTACCCAGAGCTACAGTGTTCTGTGAGCATCCGTCACAGAACTCATCTGAGGAGGCTGGGAGCAGAGGCCTGCTGCTACTGCTGCTGCTAAGTCGCTTCAGTCGTGTCTGACTCTGTGCGACCCCATAGACGGCAGCCTACCAGGCTCCCCCGTCCCTGGGATTCTCCAGGCAAGAACACTGGAGTGGGTTGCCATTTCCTTCTCTGGGGGAGTAGAGGCCTGACTGATCTTAATTCAACCATCAGCAGACCGCTGTGCACACCAACGGCCTGCCAGGCCCCGTGGGTACCAGACAGACATGGGCTTGCCTCTTCCTGTGACAAGCAAGCTGTCATCTCTTGCTTGCTTGCTTGCTTTGTGCCAGGTAGATAATACTGTATGTAATTCAACCATTTTATAGATGAAGGGGCTGAGCACTTCAGAGATCAGGAACCCACCCAGCATCACACTGTAGGAACCAACAAGGCTAGGATATTATCCCAGGCATCTGTGGCACTCAAGCTTTGGCTTCTGCCCACCAAGCTGTCCCACCTTGCATGTGGACACGGTCAGACAAATCAGCCGCTGCTTTGAAGGGTTGACCAACAGTGTGCCGAGTTCCAGGCTGAGTACCAGGGGCTGCAAAGATGCATGGGCACAGACTGGGCCGGCACGGCTTTAGATATTACTGCACACAAACTCTCAACAATGACATGGGACAGCTGAGGCCCTGCTGAGCCCTCTGTCAAAAGTGGGCCACGGGAGGATGACATCATTCTCACAGGCTCCTCCCCAAACACGTGCAGTTGTGGAGCCTCAAATTCTTCGTGCGGGAGCCACAGATTCCGCTGCAGGTCTGAGGATGCGCAGATTCAACGACTCTGCAGCCAAACCTGGCCAGAATCCTGGACACCCACCTGTCCTCCTCACCCCACGCTGTCCCTGCTGGTCTTCCTAGCTCCTTTCTCACCAACAGTCCATCTGCCCGCTGGACGCCACCTCAAAGTGCGTCAATACCACAGGGAACAGAAGAAGCATCATGTCAAGCCCTACTCAAACTCCTGACCCATAAAATCATGAGATACAATAAAATGCTTATTATTGTTTTCAGCCACTGAGTTTGCGGGTAATTTGTTACATGCTAAGTCACTTCAGTCGTGTCCGACTCTGTGTGACCCCATAGATGGCAGCCCACCAGGCTCCCCCGTCCCTGGGATTCTCCAGGCGAGAACACTGGAGTGGGTTGCCATTTCCTTTTCCAATGCATGAAAGTGAAAAGTGAAGTTGCTCGGTCGTGTCCAACTCCTAGCGACCCCATGGACTGCAGCCTACCAGGCTCCTCCATCCATGGGACCTTCCAGGCAAGAGTA
This sequence comes from Bison bison bison, assembly GCF_000754665.1. Classification (NCBI taxonomy): domain Eukaryota; kingdom Metazoa; phylum Chordata; class Mammalia; order Artiodactyla; family Bovidae; genus Bison; species Bison bison. The sequence goes on along the minus strand of NW_011495042.1, from coordinate 1,822,493 downwards.
CTGGAGTGGGGTGCCATTGCCTTAAACAGCATACCAAAGAGCAAACAATTTTGCCATTAGTCTTTCAAATCCAACGCAATGATGTGACCAACCTAGGCTGAACCTGCAGGAGCTCATGGCACAGACCCAGCGTTACAGAAGAGGCTGGACAAGGTGTCAGACAGTTCACCTCACAATCCCCTAGGTGACTCTGGCTGAGTCTCTCCCAGCCACATGCTTCCTCCGCCACCTCCTGAGGTCTCTGCTTAAATACCACCTTCTCTTCCAGGCCATCCCGGCCCATCCACAGTCCCCTTCCCTGCTCTGCTCTTCTCCACGCTTGGCACCACCTGACGGTTAAGAAGTATAAACTCGGGCAGGGACTGTTCTTCTTTTCTGTTCACTGCTATTTCCCAAGTGCCTATGACAGCCCTCACACATGACAGACACTCAGTAAATGTATGTTAAGTGAATCAACGGCCCCTCCAATTTCAAATATTTGGTTCTTGGAAGTGCACTTACTGTTGCGAAATCCTGTTGTCTTGGGAAAATACAGCAATTGATAACGATATTTTACCAATCTCACTGAACAAAAACCTATGGAGCATTTTCTACGTGTCAGGCACTGGGCTTCAGTGATGCTAAGGAAAAGCAGACACGGGCCCAGTGCCCACAAAGCTCACAGTTCACAGATGACAGATGCCAATTAGACAGTCATGAAGAGAGGGTTTCGAGATGCTAGTGTGTTACAAGAGGCTCTGACCTACTGTGGGGATGAGAGGCAGGGAAGGTTTCCCCGAGGAAGTGGCATTAAGCTGAGAGCTGAAGGATGAGCAGGAATGAGCTACAGGAGGAAGGGGAGGGAGGGTGCACTGGGAGGAGGGGGTAACATGTGCAAAGGCCCTGCGGTGCCCACGCCTGTGTGACACTGCCAGGCTAAGTGCCCCCACCACTGAGTTAGTTCAGGTTATCACCACTCATGCTCTTTTCGTTTTAAAATCTTTAAATATGAAAATTAAAAAAAACACACGTAGGGCTTCCCTGGTGGCTCAGCAGTACAGAACCCTCCTGCCAATGCAGGGGACACGGATTCAATCCCTGACCCCGGAAGGTCCCACATGCCTTGCAGCAACTGAGCCTGTGCACCACAGCTACTAAGGCTGCAGTCCAGTTAGGGCCTGGGGACAGCAACAGCTGAGCCCGCGTGCCCTAGAGCCTGTGCTCCACGAAAGCAGCCGCTGCAATGAGCAGCCCGTGCGCTGCAACTGGAGGGTGGTCCACGCACCAACAAAGACTCAGCACAGTCAAAAGATAAAAAAAATTAAATAAAGAAACATACATAAACGTGGTGAGAATAGCACAACGAACCTCCTCATACCCATCACTCAGCTCCGACAGTGATCGACACTCTCCGCGTTCTAATCCCGCCCACAACACCCACTTCCTTCTCCTTTCCCTTCCTCTTCACTCTTTGCTTCCTTTGCCTCCCTTCCTTCATTTGCTCCTCCCTTCCCTCCTTTCTTCCTTCACTCCTACCTTTCTCCGTTAGCTCCTCCCTTTGCTACGGTATTTTAAAGCAAATCCAAGACACCATATGCTGCTGCTGCTGCTGCTAAATCACTTCAGTCGTGTCCGACTCTGTGTGACACCGTAGACGGCAGCCCACCAGGCTCCCCCGTCCCTGGGATTCTCCAGGCAAGAACACTGGAGTGGGTTGCCATTTCCTTCTCCAATGCATGAAAGTGAAAAGTGAAAGTGAAGTGGCTCAGTCATGTCCAACTCCTAGCGACCCCATGGACTGCAGCCTACCAGGCTCTTCCATTCATGGGATTTTCCAGGCAAGAGTACTGGAGTGGGGTGCCATTGCCTTCTCTGAAGACACCATATACTTCCACTCAAAAATCATGCTCTTGGGGCTTCCCTGGTGGTCCAGTGGTTACGAATCCACCTGGCAATGCAGGGGACACGGGTTCCATCCCTGGTCCAGGAAGATCCCACGTGCTGTGGGGCAAGAAAGCCTGGCTGCCACAGCTACTGGAGCCTGAGTGCCTAGAGCCCATGCTCCGTAACTAGAGAAAGCCTGCATGCAGCAACAAAGATCCAGCACAGCCAAAAATAAATAAAAATAATAATAAAATCATGCTCTTACCCTTACAAAGCTTCAGATATAAATGAGTGAATGAACACCTGATGGAAACTTCCTGTTTGGCTGGGACACCTCTTACCAAAGGGGCCAATGGAGGTATAAAGCTAGTTGGGAATGAGTGAGCAGACGCTAAAAGGTCTCATGCTGTGGGTGACACTTTCTCAGTGGGATTAACAATCTAGGGAACTCAGAATATTCTGGCAAGGCCAACAAAGGCAGAGTGAGCCCCAGCACTTTCCCTTGTTCAACTTTTGGAATCCAGAAAACCTAAGAGCCAGAAGAGATCTGATCCACTGATACAGTGTGGGACCATGAGCTGTAATTCTCAGTACATAACTGTTAACCTCTTGTAGGGAGGATGATACATAGTAAGGGTTTACAGGTCAAGGGTGCCACAGCATAGCTTGGTTTATGGAAGGTTTTTTTTTGTTTTTTTAAATCATTGGAGAATACTTTCCAGTGAAATAAGAATGGTTTGGAGAAAACTACTCCCACAGCCATCTCAGCCTTGTAGTAACATGTTCTCCAAATGGTTCAGACTTACCAGTTTCCCTGGGTCTTTGGTTTCCTCATCTGTAACAGGTGGCTGACTTATGGCAAGAGCCTATCAAATTACTTATGCTGCTATTAATTATATGTTATAAATAATAAGCCAGTGCTGCAATGAGCTGATCTTTCTCTTCTTTTCCATGAAGACCTGCCAGAACCCAAAGGTCCTTAACCTTTTTTATCCCTTATATACTCCTTTGACAATCTGACAAAGCCTTCTCAGAATGTTTTAGAATGGATAAAATGAATAAAATATATACGATTACAAGGGAAACCAATTACACTGAACCATAATTCTCTATTAAGATAAATTTGTGAACTAGTAATACACATCTCTTCATGAACGCAGTTAAAAACAATCTACACCAGGTCTAACAACAACCTTCATTTCACAGTGAAGATGAGCATAAATGATATTTAAAGGGTCTGCAACAACTTTTAAGTAAGAAGAAAATATCTGTCACTTCCACCAGTGGCAGAGACACAGGTCTTGCTAATGCATACTCATGTGGCATGTAGTCTATATTCTTAATTGAAGAAGATCTAAATTTTAGCTAGATAGTAGAGGAAAGGTGTCATTTTCCCAAGTTCAAAGACCTTCTGAATTCTGTGTATGGACCAGTTTAGGAATCCCTATTTAATCCAGACCCTTTGATACCAAACTCATATTTCTTCCTCTAAATCTTAAATTGTGGACACATACGGAACTACTTCAGGTTTGGGGAAGGGAATGTTTTTCTATTTACAAATGACCAGTTGGGTAACATGTCCGTTGAATAAGAACATAAGCCATAAAAAAGTTACGGTTGTAAAAAGGTTTTACCTGTAGGATAGTTTCATACCAGGTGGTTCATTTGGAAATATCTTCCTCTCTAAGAATGACATTTCCATCACTGCATCCCAGTGCTTGGACCAATGAGCTGAGGGAGAGGTCCTGGCTCCAAGATTTGAGGGTCACTGGCAAAGCTGAATTAGGAGACAGATCCATTAGCTGATTTTACCCCTTTCCTCAAGTTCTAACCAAAATAGTGACAGAGCGGTGATCATCAAGGACTTTCTGGCATGGTCCATGGATCACCTCCAATATCCTCATCTGGCAGACTTGTGAATGAACTGGACCCAATGAACCAGAGTTGACATGCGGCGTGCCCATGACTCTGTATTTTAATGTGCCACCAGGTAACCCAAAGAAGAGGACTTTCTTCTAAGAAACTCTCTGCTACTTGCTTTGTATTTACTGACACTTAATAAATGAACAGTTTGACTCTGGAGCAAAATTGAGCCCTGGGTGAGTCTTGGGCTTTTCCTGAAAACACTTGAACCCTTGATAACCAAGGAGCCCTTGCACCTGATCCGGGCCTCATGGGTCCCTGTCCATCTTCCACAGGTTCATCTTGAGGGCATGACTGTGTGGTCCTTCTGAGAACACCCAACAGGTCTGTGGGGGCCCCTGCTGGTGCAGAAGGGCTGTCTTTACAAAGACCTCTGGTTTCACACATAGACCCTGTCTGTTGTGCAAAGGCCACTTGAGGGCTGATGCTGTGGCCACTTTGTGAAAGCACGTGGGGCCTTGAAGTCAGCCTCAGAGTCAGAAGAACAAACTGGATTCCTTTCTCCAGGTCTGCAGTCACTGCCTTTGTTGTCTGTTCAGTAAACCTGTTCCCCCACCGCTCCTTCCCTCCCACGAGAAAGGTGGCTTCTGCTCACTGGGCCTGCGGCGTGGCCCCAGGGAAGGCCCTTCCTGCTGCTGACCCTCCTTTCTTACCCCTCCTTTGCCCTGCTAGCCTTTGGGCCTCCCCCACCCCGCTCCCGCTTTCTTTTCTCATGCCAAGGAGAAGCCAGCGCCTGTCCCACTGACCTGGCAGATGGATGGGTGACCTCCCAGAAAAGGTGTCCTTCTCTCCTCAGGGCTCAGTGGGAGGTCTCCCTGAAATCGCCTTTCCCTTGAGCATCCTGCCGGAGCCACAGGCCTGAAGCCAAAGGCGCTCTGGAAATGACGCCTTCCCTGGGGAAGGACACTCACGCACCTCGGGTTTGGAGAGGCCTGGCTCTCTTTGTTCATTATGGAGCTAAGACAACTCATTCCAGGCTTCAGATGGGGCTGCAAAGTGCGATAACCTCAGCACGAACCTGCCAGAAGGGGTGAGGAAACCACACCAGCCTCCAGCCTCCCCGGGGAACTCGAGGGATGGGGGAGGGACGAGGGGACACACATCAAAGCCCAGAGATTGGTAATCATACTTCGGCTCGGCTTTACTATCTTTCTTCAGAAACCAGCGAGTGTGGGAAAAGTAAAAGGCTGACCTTTCTTTCAACCCTAACCCACTTTGAGCGGCTTTCATAATAAGCTCTGCTCTCCCCTGGGTTTTGATAGCTTCAGCTTTAACCGCTCTCTCAATAAAAGTCCGTTTTCTCATTTCAGGTGACAGGTTTCACCATCTATTTGCTCTGCAGATGTGTGTGGGTGGCGGGCTCCACTTGCCAGATTTTTCCCACGCATCTTCAAACCGAGAGGTCTGACCCTGACTGAAGTGTCCTTCTGAGTCACCCGGGGAATCGCTACACTCTCCGGGCGGAAAAGGCATCGCAGGCAGCGGCACGCGTCTACCGACACCGAGAGGGGCCAGAATTCCCGGAATTGTGTCAGGGGCTTGGAAAACCAGGAGCGGGGATTTGGTTTGCTCACCTTGGGGCGGCTCAGCAGGTGGGGAGAGGGCACCAGGAGTGTGGCATGGAGGCCAGGATCCCAGCCCAGATAGAGCAGCCTGTATCTGTGTGTCCTGGTCCGTTCTCCTAGGCTCAGTCCACGTGGCCTCTCTGCGAGGCCTTTCCTATGAACACAGAATTCCTTCTGCTGTGCTGTTTCAGGCACTTGAATAGAGCACCCTTCCATTACTGGACAGGAGAGGCTTGAGGGCACAGGAGGCTCTATGTGTCCGAACCAGTAACCAGCTCACCTCCATCCTCCCTAAATCGCGCCTGTGGGCTTGACCTTTGTCCTTCTCTACCACGGGGGTTTTGAGGGTTGGTCTCTGGCCAAGTGGGCCAGTGGGATTGCTGATGGCCTAGGGCTGATCATGGTGCCCAGTGTCCTCGCTGATTCAGAGGCTGGTGAGCACCATGCTCTGTGCTCCATGCTGCGGGCTGAGGCAGAGCAGGGAGATGAGGATGAAAAACAGGGTCCTGGAGCTGCAGGGAACAATACACTTCCGGGAAGTATCACCTGCTCCTGAGTAACTGATGAAAGAAGAGGCCACAGGAGAATCCGAGGCAGGAGGAAGGCTCCAAGAAGGGAAGTGGAGGAAAGGAGGGCTGGGAGGACCCTGTGGGGCACAGGGCGCTCCAGAGGTGAGTGCAGATGGACTGCCTGGCCCAAGCTCAGTCTGCCCAGGGGAGGAGTGACTGGGACACAGCCCTCGGGGCCCATGTCCAGGGTCTTCGCTGCCCCTCTCTGCTGCCTCCTCTAGCAGCTCTGCCTAGATTTGGATCCAGCTTGACTAACCGTGGTTTTAGGCCACCTGTGACCTCCTCCCCGACTCCATCATTCTGGTAAATCAGGCTGCTCTTCGTGGACCAGGGGAGGGCTGGGGAATTTCACTGAACGCAGAAGCTCTTCTGGCAGAGGGCAGTGGGTTGGTGCACTGCATTGGCTGAGGCAAGTCTGAACTCGGACCTCAGCGCAGACTGTGGGTCCAGACACCAGGCCAATTTGGCAACCTCTTAGAACAGCTGCTTTTTTTCTTCCCTTTTGAAGTCACAGGACTTGACATGGCCCAACAGCTTTGCCCCCACTCTGCTGTGTGCAATTTCCTCTCTCACCTTATGTCTCAATGGAATGAAAGACGACGCCACTCTCAATGTCATAGTGTTTATTTAAATCCTGAGATTAAAAATAAGACATTCCCAAATGGTGCAGCAGATGCCATACGGACTATGTTTTGGGATACAAAAGTTCCTCACCCCCACTGGGCAGGTGGAGAGTAGGCATTTGATGTGCTTCTGGTAATTATTTGGCAGATAAAAAAGAGATGGGTTCCCAGACCCACTACCCTGTAAGGCCGTGAGCATTGAGGATTGGTCAATTAAAGTGCAATTCTGATTTGGAAGCCACCCAACTGAGGCTTCACTGTTGCTCTGCAGCCATGGGGGAACAGGAGCATCTCTGGACAGCCCTTGTCCTCAGGTTCTGAGGAAGTCTTTTTATCAGAAATGCCTCCCCAAATTTAAAGATGTACTGTGTTATTTTGAAAAAGTGCTTAAGAGAGAAAAGGCATTATTAACTGTCTTTATTTCCTTGGAAGCACCACAACAGAGAATTCACCCAGGGTTCCACTGAAAAGAACCTTTTGGGTAAGTGCTTTGTAAACGCAGATGGCTGACTAAACATTCTCTGTGCCAGGTGACCCTTGGTTCTGAGCATTGCAGAGGGCGGCTCTGCTCTCATTCTCAACACCTCTGAGCTGAGGCTGGGATTCTCCAAGGTGGAGTCACCAAGGTGGGCTTCTAAAACTGAAACTCCTATAAAAACGTATGGTCGACAGCTAACCACAATGATAAAACACAGACTGAGATTTCATCTCCAAATGGGGATTTCTTTTCAGATGAGTCTGGAATGGCTTCACCACCGAAGGTGAGTGACAACTGAAAATAATTTTAAAAAACCATCTCCTTTATCTCTGATTTATCTAGCGTGGCTGTGCATTCATACTTTTCGGACCCTATGTAGTGTTTCAGTTCCAGATTCCTGTTTGAGAATTTCCTTGCCTGCTCTTGATCCAGTGGACATGGAGTAGGTGGGCTCCAGCCAGAAGTGCTCTGCAGGGGCTACGCTCTCTCCCAAACATGCTTGCTGGCGGTGGATGAGGGTGCCTGACAGAGGCCTCGTGTTCCTGGGTGAGGGCGATCAGTGGCTCCCAAGGCAGTGGTGAGCAAGGCGGCTGGTACTAATCTTGTACTAAACAGCAACAGTTATTCAGAGAGCTTGGCCAGCCCCCAAAGAGGCTGATGGGGGATTTTTTTTCTTTTTTTTTAGATAGTGATCTGGGATCCCAAGAATGCTTCCTACTTGTTGACTTTTAGTGTTAATTCAGTCTACTGGCTGGGGCCACCATTTTCAATAGCTGTTTTTCATTATTGTTTGCATTAAAAAGAATACCTCAGCCCCCAAACTTCAGTAAAGTTGGGAACTTGTTTAAAATAAGAAAGCAGTTTATAGAAGCCATACTTAAATATGCCAAGATGATCTCTAGCTGCACAGCAAACCCGAGCTCCCACAGCAAAGTAATGAAGAACAAGAGTCCATTCAGCACAAAAAACTAAATACGCTGCAGAGGCAGGGTGGGGCCGCAGTGGGCAGGCGAAGGCCTCTGCACCACTGCCATCACCGTCTGCAGTGCTGGCACAAGGGGCCCACGAGCTCCTGCAGCAGTGGCTCTGGGCTGGCTTCACAAGAGCCACGGGATTTGTTTAAGCTGCAGTTGGTCCCCTGCTGGGTCGAGTCACAGAGGTTCAGAACAAGCCTCAGATGGAATGTCTCAGGGCTTCCGCAGGAAACATATCAGCTACTCGAGAAAAGCTGATTCGAGCTGCAGGTGACGGTGGTGACATGAGCAGAGGGCCGTCTGCTTGGCCATGTCTCCAGGGTATCCTGGGAAAGCTAAGCACTCAAACTGAGATTCCAGATGCTTCAGGGTCTTTTGTTTCTCTCAAGTGGTGAGCCAGCTACATCTGATTATCCTTTTCAAGGGGGAGATGGATTTAAAGGCAGGGTAGTTTGCTTTCAAGCAGTGTGGCACCCTGTAAGGACAAGCACGAGTCCAGGAAGTCTCTGGGGGCCTGGCCATTTCTGTTTTGGTGCTAAGCACCGTCAGGACCTTGCTCAATGAGGTGCTAGAGACTCCTGGCTTTCTGCCACAGGCGGCTGCTCCCAGGAAAGAGAGCACAAGAGGGCCAGCTCTTTTCTGGAAGGTTCTGTTCACCGTGTCTCAAGCCCCACTTAAAGTGCCTGGAACTGCCTACGTCTCCTGTTTAAATGGAAGTTCTGAGTCTACTGCCAAAGTCATTTCCTCCTACCTCAGCTGGCGCCTGGGAGGTATGGGGTCTGAACTGAACTTGGCCAAGGATTCTTGACCCATTCGTCAGTTCTCAAAACCAGTCAGACCAGGCTCGTGAATGACGAGATGAAGCTTCGACGTGGTGTGACTCGGCTTAGTCACCGGGCTAGCTGAAGGGCTGGCGGGGTACTAGGACCTGCAGTTGCCTTGCCAGGTACCCTCTACCCTGACCACAGCTACGGTGGGCTGCTTGGTCAGATCTCTGCTCACTGCGGAAGGACCTGGGTCCTGACTGCCCTGTGAACAGGGCACAGAGAGGCCATCACAGGTGAGCACTCTGTGGTGGGAGAAAAGGGCCACAGAGAACAGGAAGATCATCTGCTGCTTGTCCCGGAAAAGGACAGAGGATTCATTTGCTCCCAGGTGTCAGGTGCAGGCTGAGCAGCAGGAAGTGGAAAAGCGGTGCAGGGAACCTAGGCAGGTGGGGAGGAGGGACCGAGAGGTGAGCAAAGAGCCGATTCATGAATTATGCCTGTGTATACTTGAGTTAGCAAAGACTTCTCTTAAGAAGCCCCCGATTTTTAAAAGTGGTTCCTACCCTGAATATAATCATTAGTAAACATATCTGCAAAAGCTCTTGTTAATACAAACAAAGACAGGCTGAGGAGTGAGCCGCACAGGCTGACGCGTCCAGCCTTTTGGTCATGGCGTGGATGTTACCCAGCATCTGGGCTCTGGCCCTCTGGATGTAGACTGCACTGCAGGCCCTCAGTCGGTGGGTTCTGTTTCCTGGATTAGCTTCACTTCTGATTCTTAGGGTGGTATTTTGGAGCTGTTGAGAGGCCCAGCTGAGTGGAGGGCTTTGCTCCAAGACAGACTCGCCCAGATAGAAGGGCCAGGAGAAAAGTGCAGCTGGCGGCCCCTCTGAGCAGCCCTGCACTCCCCGGGCAGGAGGGGACAGGAGCATGATCGAGGAAGCTGGATGGGATCTCAGGCGGGGCCCTAGGTGCCCTGATGTCCTTTCCCAGGGAGGACTCAAGGGCCCCACAGGGTCTGGCCAGGCCTTCCAGCTCATGGTCACCCGTGATGCCTGGCTGGGTACAGGGGGGCTGTGTCTCTCCAAGGGTGGAAGTCGGGACCCCTCTGACCTGGGAAACTCTTCACAGGAGGCCTGGAGCCAACTGCACCCCCCTGGAGAGGCCAATGGTCTCCTGAGTGTTTAAACCTTTGGCATAGTGTCCCTCTGGGTGTGAGGACAATGGAAAACATCACTTGAGCCCTTACGAGCCACGGGGCTAAGAGTGATGTGCACAGCGCCGAGTACACGGCGCTCGGAGCAACGCGGCTCTGACGAGCAGCCAAGGGCCCGTCTCCTAAAGTTGCATAGTGGATACTGATAGCTTTAGAGCAGCTATTTTTTGTTTTCTGGGTTTTTTAGGTGCTTTACGTGACAAGTGAGGAGGAGTAGTGTTTCCTGTGGGTAATGTGAAACTAGCAAAATCCAGGTACTTGAGGTTACGGGAAATCACTTCCATCGTAGATCACAGGCCGGTCAACAGTTAAGTGATAAAAGACTTTCTTGGAGACGAATCTAGGAGACAAATGGAGAAGGAGGGGTTATTCCGAGGGCTGGAAGCAGCTGCAGTGACCTGGCTGGGGTGGGTGCTGGCTGGCATGGGAAGCTTTGGTGCAAAGACCTCTGTTCCGAGCCTGGGGTCCCTCACAGACTGTGTGGACTCTTCCGGGTCCCCTCACCCCCATTTCCTGTCTCTCTAGCAGAGACATCTTCCTGCCAAGTGTCAGGGTCTTAGGACACCTCCGTGGACTGTCCTGGGCTTGGGTGCAGAAACGCCCATCCAGTCCCGCACTGTGAAGCACCCCTCCTTGCCTTGCTGCTCTGAAGGGGCCCTGGGGTGGGGGTGTCTCAGGGGTCTCGGCGGTCTGGGCTGCCCTGGGGAAGTGGGTGGCGCAGGCGTGGAGGGGACACACACAGTGGAGGCGAGCCTGGATCTCATTCTGACTGGACATCTGGATCTCTTCCGCTGTCGTGCTTTGAAAACCTTGACTAGGCCCTGAGACGACGTCAGTGGCGAGGGCTGCAGTGTGTCTCAGCGCCACGGCCGCTCCTAATGCCGACTGCAAAGCTGGTCTGCAGCTGCCTCTGCCCTCAACAAGCTGCTCTCAGCCTCTCCGTCAACCTGCGGTGGGGCTCAGGGAGGTAGTAAAAATGCTGGCTGCCACCACAGAGGAAACTGGGGTTCCACTAAAACCCAGAGGGGAGAGCAGACCCTCGCTGGGCTGGCCTCCACCCCGTCTCCTGACTGCTGCCCTGAGGGGCTGAGGCCCATGCCTGGTCTGACCAGCTTTCTGGACATGCAGAGCCCATGCCCAGGAATCCTGCTAACGCAGGGTGTGTTCATGTTTCTGGGGGTGTGTGGGGGAAGAGTGGGGAAGGGGAAAGGTGGGGAGCCCATTCTTCCAAGCTCTCCCTTGGTGGATGCCCTCAGCCACATGCCCTGGGAGTTCAAGGCCCTGAGGTGGTGAGAGGTTGCACTCCGGCTTTCACCAACAGGTGGCGCCCCAGCTTCTCACCTACTTAATAGCTATTAAGTTACTGTGCTTAAAGCCCAGCAGGCTGGCAAGGGCGCCTATGGGGAGGGATGTGGCTGCAAGCTCAGGGCCCCACTCAGAGAGGATGTGGCTGAATGCTTATCAGACAGGTTTTATGAATGAAGCGAGCCCCTACTAAGGGCTTACACTGAAGCCAGAAGAGGGACAGGTGCCCAGCAGCCTTCACCGTGCCAGCCGCACATCTCCATGAAGCAGGGCCCTGGCTCGAGGCAGATGCTCAACCAACATTGGTCTGCTGTCCTGCTTCCTTTCTTGGACGCCCCTCCAGCCTCATCTCCATTCACCCCATCGTCCTGACCCCTCAACCCTGCACTCACTCCTGGACCTGCACCTGGAGCTCTGAAGTCGTGCTCCCCAGGGATGGGACCTGCTGCTCCACTCCCTGGACGAGGGGGCCCAGGGGCCTCGCCTCGCAGCTCCAGTTCTGATTAGCTCTGGGCCTTCTTACTTCACTTCTCTCTCATCCATCCATCCATCCATTTACCCATCCGCCCAATCCTTCCACTGTATTTGCTGGCTCTTCTCTGGCCTGGGCAGAGGGCATCAGGACGGCAGAAGCAGAAGAGCATCCCGGGTAAGAGCCTAGAGCCTCGAGCCAGGCCACCTGGGTTCAAATCCAGCCCCACCACCAGCTGGGTGATTGGGAGTGCCCCTCTTCTAGGTCCTCAGCCCCTTAGCAGTAACACGAGGAGAAAGACAGTCCCTACTGCACCGGGCTGCTGTGCGGCTGAAGGGAGTAGTATTAATAAGAGCAGAGGGCAGAGAACACACTTAACCCGTGGTGAGACTGTAAGTATCAGGCTGTGTGTTACACACTCTACAAAGGACACTGGAACACCAGAGTATAGGTCTAAAATTAATGAACCACTGATAATCAGGGACTGATAATTAAACAACTGCTTTTAAACGTCCACCTCTATCCTTGAGGCGCAGTGCCGGGTGGGTTCATCCGGATGCTGACCGAGGAGGCGGCCTACCTGGAAAAAGTGTTGTCGAAGATGAGCAGGTAGATGCCTGGTGTGCGGACCTTGAGCTGGCCCTGGATGTTCTCCTTGTGGGAATTGCAGCGGGTGGTGGGAATGAGCACCTGGGAGGAGAAGCAGATGGGAAAGTGTCACAGAAGCGGAGGGCACCACAGAGCCTCTGGGCAGACTCTTCATGTGGGGAAGGAAACTGAGGCCCAGGGAGGCTGAATGCCTCATCCGAGGTCACAGCTGAGACTCATCAGCCCCCACTTCCGGGGGGGTGTCCTTCCACATGCCCTGGGTTTGTCAACAACTTACAATGGGGCGGGGACCAGTATAGACAGGAGTTTCATCCAAAATCATGATAGGTCAGCATCCTGAAAGAATGGTCCCCCCAGCCTCCTCTGACCATGCCAGTGCCAGAACGCTCTACTGTCCAGAGAAGCAGCTTCTTCCTGGCTTCAGGAAGCAGAGGCTTACTCCAGGTGAAATCCTGCCTGGTCCCTTCCTGTTGGTGCTAATGCTGCTGCCCTTGGGGGTGTCAGAGGACGGGCCAAGCCCCCCATCCACATCTCTCGGGCACTCTGTGAAGCTTCTGGGTCTACTTTCCTCCAGGCTGACCGCCCCGGCTCCACCTGTGGCTTCTCACTTGGCCCCAGTCAGTCCGTATGTCCCAGAGCCCTTTCATCTTTCCAGGTCTCCAGCTTCCTATCTCCTCTGAGAATGAGAAATTAATCCCAGGAGACACTTATTTTCTGAGAACATTGTTCCCAGGGCCTCACTGTCAGAGGCCAAGTCTGAGCACATGGTGTGAGCTGGCCAGGGCCGGGGCTGGGGTCCTGGGATGGCCAACATCTTCCCCACGGGAAGTCTTCAACCTGCTGGCCAGGTGAGACACTTTACAACTGAAGATATAACAGGAAGTAACACAGAGCCAGCCAAAATTAAAAACATTTTTGGGAGGGCTTCCCTGCTGGTCCCAGCGGTTAAGTATCCATCTGCCAATGCAGGGGACATGGGTGTGTTCCCTGGTCTGGGAAGATCCCACAGGCTGAGGGGCACTAGGCCCTCGAGCCACAACTGCTGAGCCCAGGGCTGCGACCACTGCAGCCTGCACACCCAGAGCCCAGGCTCCACAAGAGGAGCCGCCGCAGTGAGAAGCCTGCGCACGACAAACAGCAGCCCCCACTCGCCGCAGCTAGAGAAGACCTGCACGTGAACGTTGTCAACCTGTATAAAATGACTGAATCCAAAACACAAAGATGAGATTACTTTTTCACCTTAAGGCTGAACATAGCTGCCTATTTCTTGAAACGCTACACAGTGGCCACAAAGTTCCCAAAGTGGAGTCAGTTCCCACAAAGAGCGCTGCCCTTAAGGATCTTGTGGTTTAATGGTGATAACAGATAAGAAAACATTCAGTTGTGCTGGGTGAGGCTGTCACAGTAGGTGTACTGGGGAGGGGTGCCTGTCCCAGCCTCTCGGTGGGTGGGAGGAGAGGCAGAATCAGGGAAGACTTCCTGGAAGAGGCAGCACTGAGCTAGGACAATTTAGTTAGTACAGTCCATGGGGCCTCAGAGAGTCAGACACGACTGAGGGCACACACTTCTAACTTATTTGTATCTTTACATTTAAATTTTATTGCTTGTAGGCATGATGGGGTTGGGGCTTACTTTTATCCAACTTGACAATTCCTGCCTTTCAATTGGGATGTTTATCTAACTGACATTTATGCGATTGTCAATAAGGTTAGGTTTGAGTCTCTCATCTCACTGTTTTTTATTTGTTCCACCTGCTGATCGCTCTCTTTTCCTCTCAAAGCAGTAAGCTAGGGCAATTTCCGGGCTCAACTTGTTCTAGCAAAGATCACTGTCCATCATCGCCTACTGCACAGTGACTTGAAAACCCTTGCTTCTCGTATTTTGTCTGTTTTGGTTACTTCTTGGGAGGGTAAATCTCAGCCATTCTCCCGTGCTTTTGAACATGTTGTCCCCCAGCCTGGTGTGGCCAGCGAATAAAAATAAATAAGAGACTCAGGTTGGATCCCTGGGTCGGGAAAACATCCTGGAGAAGGGAATAGCAACCCACTCTAGTACTCTTGCCGGAGAATACCATGGACAGAGGAGCCTAGTGGGCTGGAGTCCATGGGGGTCTCAAAGAGTCATATATGACTGAGCAACTAAGTTAAAAGTAAAGGAATGTAAGAAGATACATCATGCTGCTGCCGCTCAGTCACTTCAGTCGTGTCCAGCTCTGTGCGATGCTATGGACTGCAGCCCGCCAGGCTCCTCTGTCCATGGGGTTCTCTAGGCAAGAGTACTAGAGGGGTTGCCATGCCCTTCTCCAGGGGACCTTCCTGTCCCAGGGATTGAACCCAAGTCTCCTGTACTTCAAACAGATTCTTTACCACTGAGCCACCAGGGAAGCCCCATACCATGCTAACACTGGTCAAAAGAAGCTACAGTAATACCCAAGTAGATTTTACATCAAAGAACATGGCCAGGGATAGTATCATAAATGATAAAGATGGCAGTTCATCAAGGGAACATAACAATCCTAAGCATTATCTATTAACTTGATCTAACTGATATTTATAGGACACTCCACCCAACAATAGCAGAACACGCATTCTTTTCCAGTATTAGTTCAGTTCAGTCATTCACTCGTGTCTGACTCTGTGACCCTATGGACTGTAGCACGCTAGGCTTCCCTCTCCATCACCAACTCTCGGAGCTTGCTCAAACTCATGTGCATCGAGTTGGTGACGCTATCCAATCATCTCATCCTCTGTCGTCCCCTTCTCCCGCCTTCAATCTTTCCCAGCATCAGAGTCTTTTCAAATGAGTCAGTTCTTCACATCAGGTGGCCAAAGTATTGGAGTTTCAGCTTCAGCACCAGTCTTTCCAATGAATTTTCAGCACTGATTTATTTTAGGATTGACTGGTTTGAACTTTTTGCTTAGCCAAGGGACTCTCAAGAGTTTTCTCCAACACCATAGTTCAAAAGCATGAATTCTCAGCACTCAGCTTTCTTTATGGTCCATCTCTAACATCCATACATGATTACTGGCAAAACCATAGCTTTGACTAGACAGACCTTTGTTGGTAAAGTAATGTCTCTGCTTTTTAATATGCTGTTTAGGTTTGTCATAGTTTTTCTTCCAAGGAGCAAGCGGCTTTTAATTTCATGGCTATAGTCACAGTCGATAGTGATTTTGGAGCCCAAGAAAATAGTCTGTCACTATACCAAGTGAACATTTCATGCAAAGATGGGCACAATAAAGGACAGAAACGGTACAGACCTAAGTAGAAGATATTAAGAAGAGGTGGCAAGAATACACAGAAGAACTAGACAAAAAAGATCGTCACAACCCAGATAACCACAATGGTGTGATCACTCACCTAGAGCCAGACATCCTGGACTGTGAAGTCAAGAGGGCCTTACATTAAGTGGGGCTTACAAAGCATCACTACAAACAAAGCTAGTGGAGGTGATGGAATTCCAGTTGAGCTATTTCAAATCC
>NW_011495042.1:1805841-1806547 GCF_000754665.1 Bison bison bison | reverse complement strand
TAATTTATTTTAAATTTTTAAAAGTAAAATCCATCCTGAACCCTCCTCCCTCCTCCCTCCCCATACCATCCCTCTGGGTCGTCCCAGTGCACCAGTCCCAAGCATCCAGCATCGTGCATTGAACCTGGACTGGCATCTCGTTTCATACATGACATTTCACATGTTTCAATGCCATTCTCCCAAATCTTACCACCCTCTCCCTCTCCCACATCCTAAAAGATGATGCTGTGAAAGTGCTGCACTTAATATGCCAGCAAATTTGGAAAACTCAGCAGTGGTCACAGGACTGGAAAAGATCAATTTTCATTCTAATCCCAAAGAAAGGCAATGCCAAAGAATGCTCAAACTACCACACAATTGCACTCATCTCACACACTAGCAAAGTAATGCTCAAAATTCTCCAAGCAAGGCTTCAACAGTACAGGAACTGAGAACTTCCATATGTTCAAGCTGGATTTAGAAAAGGCAGAGGAACCAGAGATCAAATTGCCAATATCCCTTGGATCATCGAAAAAGGAAGAGAATTCCAGAAAAACATCTACTTCTGCTTTACTGACAAAGCCTTTGACTGCGTGGATCACAACAAACTGTGCTTCACAGTTTTCACTCTCTTCAAGAGATGGGAATACCAGACCACCTGACCTGCCTCCTGAGAAATCTGTATGCAGGTCAAGAAGCAACAGTTAGAACCGAACATGGAACAGCA
>NW_011495042.1:1798341-1805741 GCF_000754665.1 Bison bison bison | reverse complement strand
TACTTCAAGGCTGTATATTGTCACCCTGCTTATTTGACTATATGCAGAATACATCAGGCAAAATGCCAGGCTGGATGAAGCACAAGCTGGGATCAAGATTGCCGGGAGAAATATCAATAACCTCAGATATGCAGACGACACCACCCTAACGGCAGAAAGCGAAGAGGAACTAAAGAGCCTCTTGATGAAAGTGAAAGAGGAGAATGAAAAAGCTGGCTTAAAACTCCACATTAAAAAACTAAGATCATGGCATCTGGTCCCATCACTTTATGGCAAATAGATGGGGAAACAATGGAAACAGTGACAGACTTTTCCAGTATACTTGGAATAATCGCTAGGTGGGCCACATTCTAGGCCATTAAGAAAAATTACATTTAAAAGGATCCAAACTATAAAAAGTGTGTTTTCTGACAATGGAGTTAAGTTAGAAAAAAACTGCAGCTGTCTAGAAAATCCCCAAATATCCGAAACTAAATAACACATGAGTCAGACAAAAGTCAAAAGGGAGACCTCAAAGGCCTGGGAGACAGACAGAGCGCAGAGAAGCCTCCTGCCACCACAGTACCCTGGCTCTGACTGCAAGCTGATGGTGCTGAGGGAGCAGGACAGGCCCAAGACAAGCCTGGAGGAGACTGAGATGCATGAGGACCTCCTACGTGTGGGCTCTGTGGCAGCTCCTCTACCAAGTAGAATGTGGTATCTCATCGAGCTCCATTAATGGTTTATAATATTCTAGTTCTACAGGGAACTGAGACTCCTGGGAGGTTGAGTGGTTGGGTCTGTTCCTGTGATCCATAACCTAAAAGTTTTGACCTGGCCTGAGAAATTTCAGCAAGCACAGGTAGAGGAAGCGCCGGGGAGAAAGGCTTGCGGTTTACACAGGGATGCCTGTGTGCCCCGCTCCTCAGCCTTCCCACACACCACTTTGATTACAAAGCAAAAGCCAAGAGCTTGTCGAGGTAGTATCCTCCGAAGGGGACATGTAAGATAATACTCTTTATTTCTTTAAAACAGTCTATAGACTTTTTGTTCATTCCAGCTGCTGTTTTTTCCACCATGGTCAAAATCTGTAAGATTTTCTCGCTATTACTTTAAATCAATCAACCAAACCATCTAGGGGAGACAAAGGCTCTGGTGTAAAACTGTGGAAAATTCTTTAAGAGATGGGAATACCAGACCCTACCTGCCTCCTGAGAAATCTATACGCAGGTCAAGAAGCAACAGAACTGGAAATGGAACAACAGATTGGTTCCAAATTGGGAAAGGAGTATGTCAAGGCTGTATACTGTCACCCTGCTTATTTAACTTACATGCAGAGTGTATCATGTGAAATTCTGGGTTGGATAAAGCACAAGCTGGAATCAAGATTGCTGGGAAAAATGTCAGGAACCTCAGATATACAGATGATACAACCCTTATGGCAGAAAGCAAAGAGGAACTAAAGAGTCTCTTGATGAAAGTGAAAGAGAAGAATGAAAAAGCTGGCTTACAGCTCAATATTCAAAAAGCTAAGATCATGGCATCTGGTCCTATCACTTCATGGCAAAAAGATGGGGAAACAATGGAAACAGCGAGAGACTTTACTTTCTTGGGCTCCAAAATCACTGTGGGTGGTGACTGCAGCCATGAAGTTAAAAGACTCTTGTTCCTTGGAAGAAAAGCTATGACAAGCCAAGACAGAGTATTAAAAAGTAGAAACAAACAAACAAACAAAGTAATAAAAACACAAAAAGCAGAGACATCACTTTTCCGACAAAGGTCTATATAGTCAAAGCTGTAATTTTGTCAGTAGTCACGCACGGACGTAAGAGTTTGACCATAAGGAAGGCTGAGCGTCGAAGAACTGATGCTTTTGATCTGTGGTGCTGGAGAAGACTCTTCAGAGTCCCTTGGACAACAGGGAGATCTAACCAGTCAATCCTAAAGGAAATCAACCAAGTATTCACTGGAACGACTGATGCTGAAGCTGAAGCTCCAACACTTTGGCCACCTGATGTGAAGAGCCCACTCACTGGAAAAGACCCTGATGCTGGGAAAGACTGAGGGCAGGAGAAGGGGATGACAGAGGATGAGATGGTTGGATGCTATCACTGACTCAATGGACTTGAGTTTGAGCAAACTCCAGGAGATAGTGAAGAACAGAGAAGCGTGGCATGCTGTATGTAGTCCATGGGGTTGCAAAGAGTCAGACATGAGTGAGCAACTGAACAACAATTGGTGTCAAAGCCCATATAGCTGAGGTGACAGATGACGACTGGGGTCCCGTGTAAACCTGAGCAAGACAGGTCTCTGTTGTGTGAACTCTGGGGCCATCCCGCATCAGCCTCCCCTGCTTGGACAGCTGTGACCTGATTTATACCACTTGTCTGCAGAACAGTCCAGTTGGTTTTACTGCTCTCTTGAGAAACTCCGGTGGCCTGGGCCCTGGTACAGAGCCGTGATTCTATGCTAAATGGAAAAAGCCAGTCACAAAAGGCCACGTAACCCGTGATTCCATTCACATGAAATGTCCAGAACAGGAAAGCCGTAAGGACAGAAGGCAGGCTGCTAGTTGCTGGGAGGAGGTAGTGACTGCGAATGGATACAGGGTTTCTTTTTGCTTTATGCAGTGATGAAAATGATCTAAAATTAGACAGTGGTGATGAATTGCTAAGATAACTAATACTAAGATAACTGAACATTTTAAATGGGTGAATTACATGTATGTATGTAAATTGTATCTCTTCAAAATTATTTAAAAATAAAAAGCTCCCGGTCCCGGCTCCTCCCCTGACTCTCAACAGCCCCAGGCAGGCCTCTGGCTTCTCTGGGCAAAGAGACAGGCAGGGCCCGGATCTTGGTCCCTGACTAGCCCCAGGCTTCAGACCAGTGGTCTGTGTACGGGTGGCCTCAGGTCCGTGATTTACTGCTTCTTTTAAGTGCTTCCCAAACTCACCATCTCTCATCTCAGTGTCCAGGCCCGGCCTTGATGGAGAGGGGCCCTCTGGAGAGAGGGTGGTCCCGGGTGGGGCGCATCTGACATGCTCTAGAGACGGCACTGGGCTGCCACGCTGCTCCCCCGCCTGGACGCTTCTCCTGTAAGCCGTGCCCCCTCCCACCCCTCCCAATAGCTTCTCTTGGTTTGGCCCAGGAGTCTCCTGGTCTGCTAACGCCCCCCAGGCTGGGTTAGGTGCCCTTCTTACTGCTCCCCCACCCCCTGCCCGGTGCCACCCCATCATGACAGTCACCACCTGGAATCGCAGTTGTTTCTTTAATAGGGCCTCTCTCTGATGATACTCTGAGCTCCTCAAGGGCAGATCCCAGCGTGGCCCTTCTCTCCTGATCCTCAGTGGGCCCTACAGAGCCCACTATACCACGGAAGTTTAGTGAATGGTTGTGAACTGAGTGCAAGGACCCAGCCCAGTTCCTGATGTCTGAGCCTCCATCACCGTGAAACCTAAGTGCTGCGAGGTGCACTATGCCCTCTTGTTCCCACAAGGTCCAGGCTGGTCAGGGCATCACCTGGGGAGTCCACAGGTGAAATGCTAAAGAAGTGAGTCTGGACACAGACTCTCCAGGCTGATGTCTGTCCAGGACCTCAGGCAGATGTAACAGCAACCCCACAGCGGGCTGGGGATGGCAGAGGAGCCCCCGAGAGTGAGCACCCTCTCACTCACCGTGAGCTTCTTCTGCCCCCTGGCGACCACTGTGGGAACGACAACGGCTGCCATACCCTCCAGGCAACAATGGAGCCCGAGATGAGGACTCTGAGCTCCTGAATCCTGAGAGGAACCAGCTAGGTCTTTCAGGGCCATGAGGATTAGGCAGGTGAGTGACTGAGCAAGGGGACAGGTGTGGACACAGGGTCTGTCCCCTCCCTCTCTCACCATGGACACCCACCTGTGTCTAATCTGGGCAGACGCAGTGCTTAGGCGCTCAGCGGGCCTTGGGAACGTGAGGTAAACAGCGAAGGTGCTGGGGTGAGTTCTGGGCAGTGCAGCTGTTTGTTAGCGCAGAGCTGACAAGCCCACTGCTTAAGCTGCTCGACCAACTAACTGCCCAGGCAGGCTGCTCTGCATGGCTGAGCCTGTAACCGCTCTCCACCCACAGGCCCAGGACCTCCCAGGTGGATGTTCAGAATTGCTCAGGAAGGAAGGGCTCCCTACATGTGCGGCGAGGTCATGAGCCCCCGAAAGGAAAAGAGGGGCAAGGCAGTTTTTAAATAAGAACGAGCATGAAACTCCGTTCAAGAAGGCCAACTCAGGGGGCCAGGTTTCAATTTTAGGCATGAATCTGAAGAGGAGAGACATGACAAAGCAATCTGTAATGAGCAGGTACCACAGGACAGGGACGGCAGGAGAGCAAGCCCAGAGGGGCAGACGCACCCCCATGTCAAATAGCAGACGTGGGTGCTGGAGCCGGCGCGGCCATCTGTGCACCCAGCGTGCCAGAGCCTGGCCCTCCTGGGGCCCCGGGCCCTCCTCAGACCGCGACGTGAGCCCTCAGGACACCCTGAGGGACTGGTGGATATCATCACAGAAGGCTTCCTTCACACCATTTCGAACTGCTCCTCTCTAGCTTCATTCTTAGAAAATGGAGACGTTGTACTAAAAGCCTGGGACGCACCCCGAGCTGCAATCCAGCCTTTGTGTCTGTCCTCATTCCTCCCACTCCCAGTGATTCCAATGGAACTCAAATGTCCACGCAAACCAGCTCTCCCACCATCACCCCTCGCACCCTGCCTGCAGAGACTCAGGCGAGGAATTCAGACCCCGCCCCCCGCCCCACCCGCTTGCTGCCCTCGAGGAGTCAGCCCCTCCGGAGGCCTATCTGCTGTCCTGGGCTCTGCACTCCACCCCATCCGTTCTCCTCTTGACTTCTTCCCTTGATCGAGACCAGTGACTCTCAACCTTGGTGCCCACTGGGATCACCCAGAGATGCCTGGGTCCCCCTGAGTGATTCTGATTTGGGCGTCTGGGTTATGGACTCAGAAGTGCGTTTAAAAATGTTTCCCGGGTGTTTCCTTTTAAAGTGCAACCAAAATTGAGGACGACGGTCCCAGCCAGTCAATGTCACATGCTTAGGATTTCTTAGGAGTTTATAAACTGGTGTCTGCTACCAAGGTTCCCAACCCAACCACCCAACTGACACAAAGGCTATGAGTCTCTTTTGACCTGTCTGAAGTGAGATGCTGAACGCCCTAAACTCAAAACTGGAAGCAGAGATCTTGGTCACCACCTCCCGTGATGACTCACTCTTGCTCTCCACGACTGTTAAAATACGATCCTTAACCTGAGTCACACATCTGTATTCCTTTCAGTTTCACCTACTGACCTATCCCAACATCTGTCTGAAGCTGACCCAGGAAAGGCCTTCAGACATTAGGAGACAGTTCTCAGGCCCTTCCGTCCCCACTGGACAAGCCCAGCTGCATCGCCTGCTCTGCCTGACGCAGGCCCTGGGTTTTTCCACCCTGGTTTCCCTCTGTCCTTCTCAGAGCAGTCCAGGGAAGGGCTGTCCGGGCATCCTGCTGGCAGGGAGCCGGCCTCACCTTACACTGATCCAGCGGCGTGTCCTCGGCCTCCTGGAAGACCACGCTGAAGGAGATACTCTTGGGGTCGGAGGAGAAGACCCAGCTGATGGTGAGGCCTGCCTCGGCCACGGTGATGGGGATGAGGCTGTAGGTACTGGACCGCACGAACAGCTCCCTGCTGCCCTCCCCGAAGTTGGCGATCTCTTCCACCGTGAGGGGTAGTTTTATCCTGAAACATGAATGCAGAGAGGGGCTTAAACACGGCGGGGAAAGCGCTTGAGTCCACTGGCCATGTCGCCTGTAACTCAGAGGTGACTGGAGACAGCTGGAGGCTGCTGAAGGGTGGCCAAGCCTTTGGTCACCATGACTGACAGGCTTAATTGTGGGAGAAACCTTGATGTGCAGTCCATGCCATCAGCTGTTTCCTGAGCACTTAACTATTTATAGATGCCTGGCATAGCTCGAGGCACAGCTCGAGGCACTGCTCGAGGCACTGGGGACACAGGAGTGAAAAATACAGAGGACAATCCTTGTCTTCAAGGAGCTGGTGTGGTCCCTGCGAGCTGGCGGGAACGAGAGACACCTGGGCTGCTCTGAACCCCTCCAGGGCAGGAAGTGTGTGCGGAGGCCTCAGCTTCCACAGCTCTCCTGCCGCTGCCCTCTGCCCAGCGGTCCACTCTCTCTTTCTCCTTCCAGTTCTTCGCTCCCCCGCTTTTACCTGCTTAGTACCCACAGAATGCACACCCATCGTCTGAAACTTCCTGCCCTTTCTGTCTGTGATCTCTTTTCAGCAGAAAGTGGGGACCTGCCTCGAGATTTCAAGGGGGCACCCTGACGTGCATTTCTTAAATGCAAATGCCCTAGACTTGCTAATGCAGGGTAGGATGAGGGCCCTGGGGAGAGAGGCTTCTGGGGGCCGTGTCCCTGTTCTCCCTCTCATTAGCTGAATTAACAGCCAGTTCCAAAAGCTTAAAGGTTTGGGACAGTGAGTTCCTCCCTGGGACGGAGGGCGTGGTGCTGGTTCCTGCCACAGGGCTCAGCCTCAGGCTGCAGCCAGGGATGACCATGCCTGCCTCTGGCTGGTGTGAGAATTATGTCAGAGGAAAAACCTGCCTGGAAGGGCAGTCTCCCTCATTAAGGGCCGAGTCCCCTGCAGCTCTGCAAATCCAGAGGCAGCAGGTGAGTCAAGGCCACGAGGGTGGGGTCTCCAGGGAGGAGCTGCAGGTCAGGAGCCTGTGGCCTTCCTCTCCTCTCCTCAACCGTGAAAGGGCCAACTCTGCTCGCCAGCTTCGGGTTTGTTCTCGTCAACACACGAGGAAGCTAAGATTCAAAAAGACTCTGCCTAGGTTCACACAGATCTGAGCCAAAGCCACTGCCTTTCCACTATACCAGCCTGCCCTTTGTGAAGAAAAATGCTGCTGCCCCTTTAACACAGGGGTGGAAACCAAAATTCAGGGAGGGTAGGTAGCTTGCCTAAGACTGCACAGGGGTTCAAGGGGTGGTGCTAAAGGTTCCAAAGGTGTGAAGGTGGCTGGGAATACTTGGCCAAGCTTTGCAGATGAGAGACTAACTGATGACTAAAGATCCAAAGTACTCTAAAGAACAGCTCTGATACAGCTCATTCACGGGTGAAAATTTAATTCCATGGACCATTTTTCCATGTGTTAAATTAAATTAACTTTTCGGCTGATTATAGTTAAAAACAGAAAATTCTGAAAGAGATGGGAATACTAGATCACCTGACCTGCCTCTTGAGAACTGTGTATGCAGGTCAGGAAGCAACAGTTAGAACTGGACATGGAACAACAGACTGGCTCCAAATAGGAAAGAGAGTACGTCAAGGCTGTATATTGTCACCCCGCTTATTTAACTTATATGCAGAGCACAT
>NW_011495042.1:1793048-1798241 GCF_000754665.1 Bison bison bison | reverse complement strand
GTACGTCAAGGCTGTATATTGTCACCCCGCTTATTTAACTTATATGCAGAGCACATCATGACAAAGCACAAGCTAGAATCAAGATTGCTGGGACAGATATCAATAACCTCAGATAGGCAGATGACACCACCCTTATGGCAGAAAGTGAAGAGGAACAAAAAAGCCTCTTGGTGAAAGTGAAAGAGGAGAGTGAAAAAGTTGGCTTAAAGCTCAACATTCAGAAAACGAAGATCATGGCATCTGGTCCCATCACTTCATGGCAAATAGATAGGGAAACAGTGGAAACAGTGACAAACTTTATTTTGGGGGGCTCCAAAATCACTGCAGATGGTGACTGCAGCCATGAAGTTAAAAGACACTTACTCCTTGGAAGAAAAGTTATAATTACCCTAGACAGCATATTAAAAAGCAGAGACATTACTTGCCAACAAAGGTCCTTCTAATCAAAGCTATGGTTTTTCCAGTAGTCATACGTGGATGTAAGAGTTGGACTATAACGAAGGCTGAGCGCCAAAGAATTGATGCTTTTGAACTGTGGTTTGGAGAAGACCCTTGAGAGTCCTGTGGACTGCAAGAAGATCCAACCAGTCCATCCTAAAGGAAATCAGTCCTGAATATTCATTGGAAGGACTGATGCTGAAGCTAAAACTCCAGTACTTTGGCCACCTGATGTGAAGAGCTGACTCATTTGAAAAGACCCTGATGCTGGGAAAGATTGAGGGCGGGAGGAGAAGGGGACGACGGATGAGATGGTTGGATGGCATCACCGACTCAATGGGCATGAATTTGAGTAGACTCCGGGAGTTGGTGATGGACAGGGAGGCCTGGCGTGCTGCAGTCCATGGGGTTGCAGAGTTGGACACAAATGAGCGACTGAACTGAACTGATAGTCAGAAAAAAAAAGGTCTTGTCCAATATTAACAGTTTTCAAGAATCTGAGAGTAGGCAGAGGAGTCTATTGTGGAAAAGAGGTCTCATAATCTGGAGATCTTGCTGCACCACTCACTGACAGGATGCACCAATGCAGGGTCCTTCATCATTTTACGTTCCAGAATTCTGCCCTTGCACCCAGTGACCTGGACTGTGCCCGTAATCTTTTTTCACTTTCTAGACCTCACCTGCTCAGCGAGAGGACAATACTCAGTCTCGCTAAGGGAGATGGTAATGAGAAGATAGTAAGGGTTTGCCATCTCTGCTCAAATGTTATCTTAAAAAAGTCTGTTGTCTACAGTGCTCACAGTACAAACGTAAATTCTACTGGTCTCCCTACTTCTGCCCCTGCAGAGTCATTCTTCACATGGCAACCAGAGTGACCGTGTTTCTAATGTAAGTTAGGCTAAGTCATGCTTCTAACCCAAATCTAATTTAAAGCTCCTATTTCCCTCAGATTAAAAGTCCTTACAGTGGCCCAGAAGGCCTGATGTGACGTGGGCCCTGTCTCCTCCTCACCCAGTCTCTCTCCTGCTTTCTGCTCCAGTCACACTGGCCCTTCCTGGATTCCTTGAATATATACCAGACACCATCCTGCCCCAAGGTCTGTGCACCGACTGTTCCCTCTGCCTGAATGCTGTTCCCTCACATATCTGCATGGCAACTCCTTCAAGTCTTACCTTCTTAGTGTTTTCTATTTAAAATTGAGGGGTGCTTTTCTTTTCCATAGTAAGCACCACCTTGCAACATACACAGGGCACAGAAGTGCGGGAAGAATGGCTGCGAGAGGACAGGGAAGCCTTCCAGGGTGACGGGACTGTTCTACATCTTCACTCTGGTCACATGGCGGGGGCAGTCATTTTTCTTTTCTGGATCAAGGTTTCCTCTTTGGCAGAACGGGAAGTGGAGCTGGCTGGGCACAGGGGCCTGAGACTGTATAAGCCTCTGGCCCAGCAGGATGCGGGGGCTGCCAGACAATCAGTGACTACGCTGTATCATCTGTCTAAATCCAAGCACTATGCACTGCAAACGGGAAATCTTACTGTATATAAATCTTACCAAAAAAATGAAGAAGAAGAAAGGGAAAAAGAGAAAGCAGCGCACACCTGAAAGCCACTGTGGGCGCCCAGTCGAGCACAGGCGTGTTTTCCGGGGGCGTGGAAAGGCCAGGCCTCCTCTGGCATTCCTCCTCTGCTCCCCAGTTGTGACCTCCAGCCCCCGCCACCCCAGCAAGGCCAGCTAGGGCCCACGACTTACATCAGTTCTCCCGACTTCAGCAAGCAGATTTCGGAATCCTGCCCCACAGGCATGTCTTCAGCATCCTCAGGGGTGAGGGAGGTGGACGTGGTGTCCCTGAAATGTCACAAACACAGCCAGCTAGCTGTCAGCACATAGGCCCGCAGTCTTGCTGGAGTCCAGTAGCCATCCCCAGAACACACAGGGAGCCCTTCTGATCACAGACGCTGGGACAGAGCCCGCAGACCCTGTGTCTGGGGAGCCACGGGGGCCAGGCTAGGGTGGGAAGGACAGCAAGGTGCGGGGGGACAGCAAGGCCGCAGTGACCTCCCCAGCGTCCGCCCGGCACAAATGGGCCGCCCTCCTCTCCCACACCAGAAGTTACAGCCGTGGGGCGAGTGCCCAGCACCACGGATGCTGACTTCACAGCGCCTGTCCCTGACTCCACAAGCCTGCTCTGGCCCTTCCCCGAGGAGCAAGGACAGGGTGAAGGGGCAGGAAGTGGCACGGGCCAAGAGGGAGGTGGTGGGGGCCCCTCGTATAAGGGGGGCAGACCCATGCCACATCTCTTCCCTCCCATCATGGTCTGCTGTCCAGAGAACCAGCTGCCGGAGCTGCCTGGCAGGAAAGAGGTTTCCAAAGTGTGCTCTGTGGAACACCAGCGCCTGGGGAGGGGAACCCCATACTCTTTCTCCGAAACTCACGGTGTTCTTACACAGTAAATTGAAGGCTCTGAGGTGTCCTACGGTAAAGGTACCTCCTGAATTTTACATTTAGTGTTTCCACGGAACATTTTCAAACCCTACTGAGTTGCCGCTCCTTGGCATGTACTGGTTAAGATGTCAGTGGCCACAGGCCACTGATGGGGACAGAGGCCTCACTGGCTCTCACGCGGCTCTGGGGGCAGGAATGTCTGTGTACCACGCAGTGCACTGCAGTAACCACGACACACTGGGAGTTGGGGGGGGGCCCGGTGCCTCCCCCAGGGGCTGACACACGCAGCAGCCACCGCCCGCTCCCACCCCTCCGTGCTCCTGCACTGCATACTCATCCCACCCCCGGTCACGCTGGGCCTTGCCCATCTGCAGGGGTCTCATCTCCCCCTGGCCCACAAGATCTTGCAAACAGGGGCTGCGGAGGGACTGTCCCTGCCCCAAAGGACAGGCCACGGCTGTCTGCAGGAATCAAAGCACGTCCATGATACTTGTGAAGAAATACACACGGGGGAGTGAATCGTTAGTGTGTAAACTCAGGATGAGAGGGCAGAGGGAAAGCTGACGAAGTCAAGAGAAGAATCACAGACAGATCCCGAAGGAGGAAGTCTCCGAGGGGCTCACAGGGTGGCGGGCGCTGGGTTAGCAGAGCCACACCTGAGGCCAACCCACAGCCCCTTCACCTTGAACGGGATCCTCTCACACACAAAGCAGACTGCAGCCTGCCAACTTACACAGCCTCTCTCTCTGGAGGACAGCCCAGCACGAGGGGCCTCTCCTCTCAGGAGACCTCTGGCAGAAGACCTGGCTTCCTTCAGACAGCTGGATGCCACACCTGCTCCCCACGAGGCTGGGCCACTGCTCGCCCCACCGCATGGCCCCACTCCCCTCCCCGCTCCTGTCTACTGCTGGGGGGCCGAGCCCACTGACTGCGACAGGCTGCCCAGGGTGCTGCTGTGAGGGTGCAGGTGGCAGCTGGCATGGAGGGGGCCTCCAGGGCTCCCGAGATAATCAGACTGCCACTAGCGCCCAGGTATCTGGCCAGGGATGTCTGTGCAGTCTCCATCAGCCCACGACAGGTGGGAGAGCCTGTCCGCAGACACCCTGCCCTCGGGTCTGAGTGCCCTGAGGTCCGAGCAGTGGGTGCCCTCTGGCTGGGGCGTGGAGTGGATCCACAGGAAGTATGGCTTGTGTGTGTGTGTGTGTGTGTGTGTGTGTGTGTGTGACAGAGGGGGGCACGCAGGTGGAAGGGGTGGGCGTCACTCAAGGCGGTTCCAGTCTTGGCTTTATGACCAACTCTGACTCTGGGCGAGCCACTTCCTTCTCCGTGTTTTCCTCTCTAAAAGGGAGGAGAAGGAACCAGCTGGACCCCAGTTCTGCTGGCTTACAAAGGCTGTAAGTTTCAAAGGACTTGGAGAAGGCATTCCACTGGCCAGGAGGAGCCGGGCTCGCCCTGGCGGGCACTGTTTCGGGGACGGTGCAGCAAGAACACGTCCTGACGTGTCTGCTGCCACCAAGGGCAAGCCTGTCAGTCCTTTTCCTCCTCGGCCCAGCCCACCTCTGACCTCCTCCCTGTCCAACACCTCCTTCCTGTTCATCTTTCAACCACTGGCTTCCAGATTCCCACACTGCCATCACAGAATGTTAGTGCAAGAAGCAGCTCAAAGAATCATCCAGTCCAACCTCCACTTAATAGCTGGGGAAGCAGGGGGACAGGGGAGAGGAGTCGGGAGTCCCAGCGCCAGTCAGCCTGTCTCGTTTCATTTGCTCTCAACCTTGTCCAAAGTGCAAGTGCCATAAATGAGAGAGATAAGTAACACATGAAAAACGAATGCTGAAAACTGTGGTTCGTTCTCTCAGTTTTCCTGCATTAAGAATAAAAGACATCAGAGGACTTCCCCGAGGGGCTAAGACTTCACCTTGTGATACAGGAGGCACGGGTTCAATCCCTAATTGAGGAACTAAGATCTCACATGCCATGAGATAATGGTGCTAGAAAACAATCTGAATACCTCTGTGCAAAAGGGCAGCGACAACAACTGATCATACTTCACACCATATACAAGAGATTAACTCAGAAATGGATCACAGACCTAAAGGTAAAAACGAAAAAGGAATTTTTAAAAAAGAAAAAGCCAAACGATTAAAAAAATAATAACAAGTGAATACATAAAAGATGCCGGGCCTTCCCTGGTGTTCCAGTGGAGCGGCTCTCTGCTCCCACTGTAGGAGGCACAGGTTCAATCCCTGGTTGGGGAACTAAGATCCCACAAGCCGTGGGGTGCAATAGAAAAAAAAAAAATCTTAATCTATT
>NW_011495042.1:1792806-1792948 GCF_000754665.1 Bison bison bison | reverse complement strand
TCTATTATTTCTTCTCCTCCTCCATCTCACCTCTCTGACCATCATGACACAGACAATCTGATTACCTGCAAGTATTACCAGAGTAGGTCCCACGACCCTTGCCAGTCCTGGCTGAGGCCCCGTGTCGGGGAGCTCTGTGACC
>NW_011495042.1:1779658-1792706 GCF_000754665.1 Bison bison bison | reverse complement strand
GCATGGGTGGGTGATGCAATCTCAAAGGCTATGAAGACTTTCCCTTCAATGGCTCTTCAAACTGTGGGTTACAATCCAATCAGTGAGTTGTGAATCAGCTGAGTAAGTTATGATGCATATTAAAAATAAAATAGAAAATGTCAACACATTTTTGCATCACGTTGCATGCGGTAAGGATAAGCATTATTGTTTTTAAGAGGCTCTTGTTTGACTTTATGTCTACACACGTACACACCTGGGTAGTCATGTAAATTTCTCCCTGTGGGACGCAGCAGAAAGTGTTCAAGCAACTCTGCTGGAAGATGTCAAGCGATTTTGAAGTTTGAGAAGGACGGAACAAATGCATGGCCACTAGGGGGCACCCTCTCTCCTTTTGTTTTCTGAAACTGAGATGTTTCAGAAAAGCTCACTGTCCAAAAGTGACTTTCCTCCTCCCCTTGCTCTGGCCGTGGGAACCGACTACTAGTTGTGGTGGCCTCTTGTGGCTGAGGGCACGTCACCCCATCCTGTCCATCTGAGTTTCCGTCCCTGAGCCTGTGGTCAGTCGAGCGCAACCCGTACTGAGGCACGTATATCTGTCACCTTGCCCTCTTGGGGTTGGTCATCTTGGCTGCCCCTGCCACATTTGGCCTGGGCACCTGCCTTGCACACAGCCAACGTGGTTTTCTGTCCCTAATGTCCTCAAGGACATGAGCAAGGCTCACTCCACTTCAGAAGCAAGCAAGAATGAACTGGTGACCACAGGCAAGGACGCTGAGGAAGTCTCCAGCAAGGTGGTCCAGAGTCCACGCCTGCCTGGACGAGGGGTCACAGCGGGGCTCTCTCCAGCTCAGTATCTGCAGCTGGAATCTACAGTATTTTCCTGTCACAAATCAAAACGCCTCAGCCACTTGCTTCTTTAACTTCAATCCTGCCAACTGCCTGAGGAGCAGACTCCTGGCCGCTCAGGTTGTCTGAGGAAGGCATGGAGCCTAGAGAGCCTCCTGGCCTGCGTGTCTGGTGACAGCCTTCCTCAGAGGGCCCCATCCAGCCCTCCACCAGGCCAGGCCAGCAGCTAGGAGTGCCGCTCTGCCTGTTACATGGGGCCTCCTGTGAACTGGAGAGGTCTCTGCTTTACAACTGGTCTGCCCAGTACAGTACAGCACCACTGGCCTCAAGTGGCCGCTTAAATTCATCAGAATTAAAACAAAACTCAAAGCTTGGCTCCATGGTTTCAGTGGCCACACGCCAAGTGCCTGATACCTACACTTGCCTATTGGACAGGTGGACACAGGGCACGCCCAGCATTCCAGAAGGCTCTGCTGAACAGCTCAGGTCTGGAAGGAGAAGCTAAGCCACATGGTGGGCCACATTCACTGTGGGGCTTGCGTGCATCTTTTTACTTGACTTTTAAATTCTTACCAGTTTTTCTTTTGGTTTTGGCTTCCTTTTTGCCGAAAAACCAAGTGACGAAGGGCACTTCTGGTTTTGATGTCTGATTACTTAGTAACTATGCAGACCCACATCCCTGTCCTCACCACTGGCCCGCCGCCTGCTGTCCTCTGGGCAGGCTGTTTTTCTAAGGGTCTTTCCACTCATCTTCCACAGCCCCCACCACCCACCACCGCCTGGCAGTTACTCCTCTCCCAGCAGCCACTGCCCCATCCCTGGTGCCAGAGCTGCCGCCGGAACCAGGGCTCTGGCTCCAGAATGTCAGGCGTTCAGAAAAAGGGAATGGGTCAAGAGTTTGACCCCAAGAGAGCCTGCGGTGGGCACAGCTGCCACGGCCCTTTTATTCTTCCCTGATTCTGTTCAGGAACTGTTTGCATGTTCTGGGGGAAAACCCAAGACATATGACTGGGTACTTGCCGTCAAGAGGTTCACTTTTGTTTCAAAGAAAAGCAACCGACACTCCAAATTGGAAGACAACAGAAATAAAATTCTGGCCCTCAAACTGGAAGGGGCTCTAATTTAGTTGTGACTTTTCCACTGGAGAACTCTCCACTGGAGAATGCTTATCACAAGTACAGTCACGCTCTCTCTGAGATACACATCTCTCTTCCCTCCCACGCATGGACGTGGTCACGGAGGGCACCGGGCTGCTTCTCCCCAGGGAGGACACGCTGAGCGGGACAAGCACATCCAAGTCAGTGTGTTTGACCAGGTTCAGGCCCTTCTGTCATCACCCTGTGAACTGGGCCTAAGTGACACGGTTGGCCTGTTGCTGGGAGGAACTCATCTCTCAAAGCTCAAAGACTCCAAAATGTGAGGCTGGCTCCCTGTGAAGGGATGTCTTGTTGAGAGAGACAAGTCCTTCAGGATTTGGTTCAGCCTGTTCACTGGTGACCCTAGCCATGAGAAGCAGGGCGGTGAGCACCACCCGAGTGGAGAGGGTTTAGGAGGCAGGGCGACATCAGGCCCTCTGGCAGACCCATCTCTAGAAGCCATCTGGCCCACTGGCCTGCCGATGATAGACACCTGGGCTTGCATCCTGGCAGTGGCAGTTATTGGCTGTGAGCCATGAGGGTTGTTCTCTGGCTATGGTCCTCTGTATTCCCATCTATAAAATGGGATAATACCTACTTGCAGGGTTGCTATGGGGACCAGGGCTGCCATGTATGTTGGAGGTGCACACACACGGAACCCGGGCCATACCATCAACTTTGCATTGGTCCAGACCCAAACTGCTCCAAGGGAACATACGACTAGTGGATGAAATAATTTTAGGGTATAAATGCCACCATCTTCAGTGGACTACCAGTGCCAGGCCTGTGCATGGCTCCCCTTTGGTTTACAAATTAAAACCTTCTCAGATCCTGGTAAAGGGTAAGATCCCAGCCAGGATGCGGGGGTTGTGCAGCATCGGAGCCACTGCTTTGTCTCTTTGACCCCCAAATTACACATGTGCAGGCTGGGTCATGTGGATTCTGACCTGCAAGATGGGGAAGGGCTGGGTCTCCTATCATCACCAACTGAGGACTCTTCACAATTACTCAACGGAAACCTGGACCACATCAGAGACAACGGCAGACCTTGCTGCTGTGAGCAACCTCGTCTGATCAACAAACTGAAAGAGCAGCTCTACCGGTGAGTCATTTATCTTTTTCTTTATAGTTAAAAGAGGGGCTAACCCCACGTTTTGGGGGGATTCTCAGAGTCCTGCCTGCAGCGTGGTACAGTCAAGTGCCAGGGTTTTCAAGCTCAACTGCTCTTGGCTCAAACTCCAGCTCAGCCACTTGCTGCCACAGGGCTAGAATAGAGGACTGTAACTTAATCTGTTTCTGTAATATGATGCTGGTAACATGATGTGCCTACAGTGTGGGAGACCCGGGTTCAATCCCTGGGTCAGGAAGATCCTCTGGAGAAGGAAATGGCTACCCACTCCAGTCCTCTTGCCTGGAGAATCCCATGGACGGAGGAGCCTGGTGGGACATGACTGAGCGACTAAACTAAAAACTAAACATGCTGCTGACAGGAATGGTATAATCACGCCTCCCCAGGAGATAAGGGGAGGCTAACTACCTGTGTTTGTTCACTGACTAATCTCTTTCCCCCTTTTTTTTTTTGTTTCTTTCCCATTTTATAGGACCTTTGTTAGCTTATGGTTTACTTTCTTTTCTCCATGTACATCAATACACAACTGTAACAGCTTTCGAAAATACAGAAAATTTTAAATGAGGAAGGGAAATAAGTCACTACTAATTCTACAAGTCAGGGGTGAACTGCTGATAAAATGTAATTTTTGTTCGTTTTAAAAAAAATTTTGTCAAAACCACAGAGCTGATCGTAGGTTCTTAAACAAGGTCCATAGAGGGATTTAGAACAGAGGGATTTAGAGTTCATGAATCCCTGGAATTGCAGGCATGTATGTACATCATCACTGAGGGAAACGATGTGCAGCTTTCAGGAGACTCTCAAAGCGGTTTCTGATCAAAGAAGGTTGAGATCATGATCAATGTCACATTCACTTTGTCATCTATTGATTGTAATAGTAACAGCCAAATAGTATTTCGCATATCTACTTTGTGCTTACACTGTTTTGAGCAATTTAAATGTATTTTGGAGGGGGCAGAAACTGGGAGACTGGACTGACATATACACACTCCTACATAGCTGTATAGGCGGGGAATTCTACTCAACACCTGTAATGGCCCATATGGGGAAAGAATCTAAACAAAGAGCAGACGTATGTATATGTGTAACAGACTCCCTTTGCTGTACAGCCGAGACTAACGCAACACAGTAAATCAACCATGCTCCAAGAAAAACACTGTTTAATGCACTGTATTTTCCGAAGTCAAGGGTGCTTCCTAAATGTTTCAATCATATTCTATTTTATGCCGAGATTATATTTTCTTTATTCATTATCAAATATATACTATTTCCAAAGTTGGATATATTATTATTGTTTTAAATTTTCACAAATCCACCCAGGACTTTGGTTAGAGAAAATAAAGAAATGAGTGCTTTTAACATTTCTAGAAGAGAAAGTAATTTTTCATACTCTGTCTGCACACAACCATGCAGTCCCAATCTGTTAAATACTGTTTAAGTTTACCAACCGTTACAGATGAATTTGCACGGGTCCTCTGAGGAAACTGCAATGCCAGTGTAATGCATTTTTAAAGGGAAGAGTAAGTCAAGCAATAACGCAGACGTGACATTACCGTCAACGTCACGTCCTAAATGATAAACGTTTTTGCCCCCACGTGAAGCAGTAACACAGACACGTCATCGTTGGGCCCACTTGACCTACAGCCCAGAGACGGTGGGGCACCACGCCTCCGGGCTGGCCTTTCGCTCTTAGAGCCAAGGGTTTGTGGTCCAGGAGGAGGGACTTAGCACTAAGCAGTCCTAGCCCAAAGGCAAGGTCCTTTCTTGGAGCAGGAGGGTGCTCTGACTCCACGAACAACCAAGGTGGTAGCACTAAGGTGGACGTCCCTTCTAGTCAGGACCCAGCTGGGGAAAAGTCAAGTCTCTGAGAAGACCAAAAGCAGAAATCATCTCTCTTGCACCGTCTTATCTGGCTGGTTGATATTCTGCCTTTGCTGGATGAAGGCCTGTTCTTCTTAAAGCTCTCCTTGAGGTGCCAGTGGGTTATGGCACTAGTCACTGCACGAGCCCCTGCGTGCTGAGCGTCTGCGGGTCACTGACCTGACCCCCCAAGGCTGATGCTGCCAAAGCTGCCCCTGCTCCCACACCAGACGACGTCACCCCTGGGGCTGGTCTGTGGTCCCCAGCGGGGACACAGGGCCCAGAGCAGGGTCACAGGGGGTGTTAATCTTGAAGGGCTAGGACCCCCAGGCAAGAAAGACAGCTATTTGGTCTCTGCTATAAGCAGCCCCACTGCAAGGCTGGCCATCGGCCCTGTTTGTGGCTGCCCATCCCCCTGACATCCCATTTCCATCAGCTCTTCCGTTTGTTAAAGGAGACCCCTCAGCTCTACACTGTTGGTTGTAAAAGCTAGAGCAATGTTCCCTTCTCAGGTAATCTATCATGAAGAGATTCCTGAAGACCAAAGAGGCCCTGAGGGTGGAATATCATACACAGACAAGGAGGGGGAAGGCTGGGGTTGGTCGTGAGGAGAACCGCCCAGTTCCCTGGGCAGGAAGCCACTCAGCCAAAGCACTGGGCAGCCTGGGCTCTTCCCCGACCTGTCTCCCCATCACAGGAAGATGAGGCAGGATGAACAGGCCACCTGGGGCAGGAAGGACCAAACTCCTCTTGGTTTCCAGGCCCATCAAGGTGGACCCCCCTCTAAGGGGGATATTGCCATGGCTTTCACAATTCCAGGTACAGGGGTCAACCTCACAAAACATGGGGCACAGGCTGCGTGGGTACCTGCTGTGAGGCCCAGACAGATGAAGACAGCCTCCCCACTGAAGACCAGTGCAGTCCTTCCAAAAGGACATGCTCCCCATTTCACCATGTGATGACCTCTGCTTCCAAGGCCATTTAGCACAGGATTTTCTGGAATGTGGGTGGGGTCCTGAGAACTTTACTGCAAGTTAAGGGTCCCTGGCTGAGCAGTTTCCTCCCAGAACAGGCTGTCCCCAGTATCCTGGGCTGTTACCCAGCAGAACAGTGGGAGCGTTTAGAAGCTGACTATTCGCCCCCTATGTGTGGGCAACAGGGCAGTGGGAAGACAGGAGGGGGCTTCCTAGGAGGCACTAGTGGTAAAGACTAGTGGCACTCCTGCTAATGCAGGAGACTTAAGAGATGCAGGTTCGATCCCCAGGTGGGGAAGATACCCTGGAGAAGGAAATGGCAACCCACTCCAGTATTCTTGCCTAGAGAATCCCACGGACAGAGGAGCCTGGTGGGCTACAGTCCACAGGGTCGCAAAGTGTCGGACATGACTGAAGTGACTTAGCACACATACACGCACATTTGCACCCTGAATGTGGGCAGTGGGACAGTGGGAAGACAGGAGGGGTCACCCTCAACCCAAATGCATGTAATTCCTGTGGTCTGACTCCCAGGGGTCCAGCAGAACAGACAACATGGCTGAGTACAACTACGAAGACCTCGGGTTCTTCAATGGTTCCAACGACAGCAGCCAGGGGCACCAAGACTTCCTGCGGTTCAGCAAGCTCTTCCTGCCGTGCATGTACGTGGTGGTGTTCACCTGCGGCCTGGTGGGAAACTCCTTGGTGCTGGTCATCTACGTCTTCTACCAGAAGCTGAAGAGCCTGACAGACGTGTTCCTGATGAACCTGCCCCTGGCTGACCTGGTGTTCGTCTGCACCCTGCCCTTCTGGGCCTACGCAGGCATCCATGAGTGGGTCTTCGGCAACGTCATGTGCAAAGCCCTGCTGGGCATCTACACGCTGAACTTCTACACGTCCATGCTCGTGCTCACCTGCATCACCGTGGACCGCTTCGTCGCGGTGGTGCGGGCCACCAAGGCCTACAACCAGCAGGCCAAGCGCATGGCCTGGGGTAAGGCCATCTGCTCGTCCATCTGGGTGGTTTCCCTGCTGGTTTCCTTGCCGCAGATCATCTATGGCAACGTCCTTTACCACGACAAGCCCTTCTGCGGTTATCACGAGGCGATTTCCACCATGGTGCTGGCCATCCAGATGACCCTGGGGTTCTTTCTGCCACTGCTTGCCATGATCGTCTGCTACTCGGTCATCATCAAGACCCTGCTTCAGGCTCGAGGCTTCCGGAAGCACAAGTCTCTGAAGATCATCTTCCTGGTGGTGGCGGTGTTCCTGCTGACCCAGACGCCCTTCAACCTCGTGAAGCTCATCCGCAGCACAAGCTGGGAGTACCACACCATGACCAGCTTCGACTACGCCATCACGGTGACGGAGGCCATTGCCTACCTGCGTGCCTGCCTTAATCCTGTGCTCTATGCCTTTGTTGGCCTCAAGTTTCGGAAGAATTTCTGGAAGCTCGTGAAAGATGCAGGCTGCCTCCCTTACCTGGGTGTCTCAGGCCAACACATGTATTCCGAGGACACTTCCAGGAGTGCTTCAGCGTCTCACAACGTGGAGGCCACCAGCATGTTCCACCTGTAGGGCTCGGGGAGGCTCCCGGATGTCATGGGAGCACAGCTGTGTCTTCCAGATGAGGCAGGCTTTGTGTATAGCGCATGCGTTCTCAAGGAGAGGTTACCCAATGCCGCAGCTGGGGTGGGCTGCTGCTTCTCAGGCATGAACAGATCTGCTTTTTCACAGCCTAGCCTAAGCTCAAAGGGGAGTCTGAAAGCTGCCCGGGCTTTCCTTCCTCCACCCCAACAATACTGATGCCAGGAAATGACATGTGATTCTCAAGACCCCAGGTTCTCCTTCACTGAGAATGGGACTGGGACAGAGTTGAAGAGGGGGACATGGCCAACAAAGGTTTTGAAGGCAGGTAAGAGTCTGGTTTCCAAGTTCCGAAAACTTTTCTGATGGCTGGTAAGCAGGGGACATTAGAGCAGCCATGAAAACCAGTGCTGATCTTGGTGTCTTAGACCTTCATCACCAGGTGCCTGACAGAAATGAGTTCAGGTTCTGTCACATCTTTCGTTTCGTTTTTATAGAGATAGATGGTTAATCCTGCTATCTTTGCTTGATCCTGGAAGGACTAGCACCAGGACACACGAATGGGCTGAAGCAAAACAGGGTTGGCTGAAGATTCCAGTGGGCCACAGAAGGCTAGAAAAGTGTGCAAAGCTGGGTGCAGACTGTCAGGAGTCTAAGCAGCACTTCTGAAATGGATCCTCAGTGGGTTTGCTCTTAAAATCTGAATTATTCAATGCCTCACATACAAATCATGTATAAATGTGTGTTATACACATACATGCATATCAAATAGCATATGATTTTTATGACTGAGAAATAAAACTTTTAAAATGTCTCCAAACTACTTTTACTCTCAGACACATTCTACCTTAAAGCGGTATTCCTGAATAAAACAAAGGTGATCACTCGTGGGCTCAGAGCACAGGAAATAAGTCTACGACTATCAACTTTGAGGGCACTGGTCTATCGATATACCATTGGTAACAAACCAGCTTCTTCACTGCGGCTTCTAACCTCCTGCCCAGAACGAGAGGAGCACGTCTCACCGCTGAAGTGTGGTCACGGGATGAGACGGAGTTTTAAATGTCAGTCACTGGTTTGTCTATGTTTATTGTACCCCAGCACCTGCTCAACAGGCTTAAAGTGGCCTTTTTGACTCACATGTTGCAAAACCACTCACTGAAACATGGAGAATACTTTGAGGACAGCTAGAGAGAGACCTTGGGGAGGGGGTCAGAACAGGCTGAACAGTGAGGTTTTGAGGCTTGGGGAGACCTGAGTCAAGGGCTGCTAAGACCAGCTGCACGCTGCTCAGTCACTTCAGTGGTGTCTGACTCCTTGCAACCCCATGGACCAGGGCCCGCCAGGCTCCTCTGTCCATGGGAACTTCCTGCAAGAATACTAGAGGGGTTACCATGCCTTCCTCCGGGAGATCTTCCTGACCCAGGGATCGAACTTGTGTCTCCTGTATTGACGGATAGATTCAATTCTTTACCACCGAGCCACCGGGTTAAGACCAGTTGGTAACGTCTTAGCCACCTCCACTTTGGTGCAGCGTGCACCCTAACAGTGTTGCCTCTTAGGCCGGGCATGCGGAGGGCTGGAGAGGACGCACAGCAAACACTTAGCACTCTGCATTTGGGGAGGAAGGCCCCCCAGATGGTGGTAGTGTCTTGGTGAGGTGTGGGAGGGTTGGCTTCGTGCCTTGCAGAGGTGCTGGGCATGGCCCAGCTGTGTAAAGGCTGGGCTTGCAGGGCCCACAGGGCCCCACCAACTGTTTCATAAACACGCTAAATACACCCATGGGGAGAGCTGCTTTACAGAGAGGGCAGGAGAGCAGAGAGCTCTGCTTAGGCCACAGAGACCATCTAGTGCTCCGTAAACACCAAAAGCTGACCTTTTTACTGTGACAAGGCTGACCTTTAACCTGTTTATGTTGGCTTCAGAGAGGTGGGGGTTGGTCACCCTCCTCTGTGCGGTCACCTTAATGCCAAGCACTTACGCTAGAGAGGCCATGAGCCCCTGGCCTCCCCAATAATACCCCAGAACAAGAAGCAGAGGCCCTAACTGGGAAGGAATGGGTGAAGTGTCTGGCCCAGTTTAGGGCCTCTGACCACACAGAGGAAAGCAGTGTGGTGTGAGGGGAAAGGCAGGGCTCTGGGTGACTCAGATCCTGCTTCGAGTATAGCTTCACGTCTGTGCACCCCAGGACAAGGCAGGCACCCCCTCGCCCAAGCCTGTTTCACCACCTGTACCCCTGGCTGATGACGCCCTCCGTCCAGGAGCGCTGGGAGGCGGTGACCACACGCTCGGAGCCATGTTGGGGGCGGCCGCTCAGGCAATGGAGGGCAGCTGCTGGGACTGCTGGGTCCTCCCCTCCTGGGTGCCAGCCTGGCTGAGTCAAACAAGACCAGTCCCCTCAGGCCATGTGCCACCCCAGGCCTGTTATGTGCCCTCTGTCCAGGCTCCCTGCAAAAAGGTTCTGCACTGGCCCTTCCACAGCTGAGGAATACCTGCCTGCCTGTTCTGAGGAAAAGCGTGGCCGCTCCATCTTTCCCGCTTCTCTGCCTCCCCAGGCACTGCTTGGGCCCACACTCTGACCTTACTGCTGCCCTTGGGAGCAGAGATCATTTCCCCAACCCCCCCCTGGGCGCACGACACTCCGGGCAGCATACCCTGGCACAGCCCACGCAGCTTCCTGAGGGTTTTCACTCCGCACTTGTCCACAGAACAGCCCCGTGGAGCACAGGCTCCCTGTCTCAGAGCCGCCCTTCCCCTCCCCGCAGCGCTCGCCTCTACTTACACCCACTGCTTGACCTAAGGAGCCTGGGGTGCAACTGGCAGGAAGAGGTCGGGTGGGCTGTGGCTGCCTTGGGTGAGGCCTCAGGGTCTCCCCCTCCACCGAGTTCCCTGCACTTGCAGCCCAGGGGCAGGGCGGGGCCACACAATCCGAGATGCGGAGAACACAGGCTGACCCTGATTCCAGGGGCTACTTGGAGCCTGAAGCCCAGGATTCTCAGTGGGCGTCCTGCAGTGAGGAAATGGTGCTGCGGAACAGAAAAAACAGAAGTGCCTGTCCTGGAGGGGCAGAGGTGGAGCAGAGAGCACCGGAGACGGGGCGCTGGCTCCCCTTGTCCTCTTGGGGCAGCGCCCCTTCCACACACCACTCCTTCGTGGCCCACGGTACCTAATGCCCTTTGTTAGGAGGTTTGGTACTACCCCATTTTCCAGATGAGGAAACAGTTCAGAGAGATAACTACCTCACAAAGCACACACAGCAGAGCTGGGGCTAAAACCCTGGTGAAAAATCTCTTTACTTCCCTCAAATGTTGGCTAAGATAGACCAGGGAACCTGACAACTCTGTACTCATCTGAAGATGGAGACGCCAGGTTAACCCAAGTGCAGCAAGGCTTTTTGGGAAAAGTCAGCTTTCATTCCAATCCCAAAGAAGGTCAATGCCAAAGATGTTCAAACTACCACACAACTGCACTCATTTCACATACTAGCAAGGTAATGCTCAAAATCCTTCAAGCCAGGTTTCAACAGTATGTGAACTGAGAACTTCCAGATGTGCAAGTTGGATTTAGAAAAGGCAGAAGAACCAGAGATCAAATTGCCAACATCTGTTGGATCACTGAAAAAGCAAGAGAGTTCCAGAAAAACACCTACTTCTGCTTCATTGACTATGCTAAAGCCTCTGACTGTG
The DNA here is from genome assembly GCF_000754665.1 of Bison bison bison. Lineage (NCBI taxonomy): Eukaryota > Metazoa > Chordata > Mammalia > Artiodactyla > Bovidae > Bison > Bison bison. The sequence continues at coordinate 1,781,506 of NW_011495042.1, read as the reverse complement.
TGGATGAAACAAATGGTGGAAAGTTCTTAAAGAGATGAGAATACCACACCACTTTACTTGCCTCCTGAGAAAACTGTATGGAGGTCAAGAAGCAACAGTTAGAACTGGACATGGAACAACTGACTGACAAACTGGGAAAAGAGTACATTAAGGCTATATATTGTCACCCTGCTTATTTAACTTCTATGCAGAGTACATCATGTGAAATACTGGGCTGGATGAAGCACAAGCTTGAATTGAGATTGCCAGGAGAAATATCAATAACCTTAGATATGCAGATGACACCACCCTAATGGCAAAAAAGTTAAGAGGAACTAAAGAGCCTCTTGATGAAAGTGAAAGAGGAGAGTGAAAAAGCTGGCTTAAAACTCCACATTCAAAAAACAAAGATCATGGCATCCAGTCCCATCATTTCCTGGCAAATAGATGGGGAAAAAATGGAAACAGTGACAGACTTCATTTTCTTGGGCTCCAAAAACACTGCAGATGGCGACTGCAGCCATGAAGTTAAAAGATGCTTGCTCCTTGGAAGAAAAGCTATGACAAACCTAGATAGTGTATTAAAAAGCAGAGACATTACTTTGCCAACAAAGGTCCATATAGTCAAAGCTATGGTTTTTCTGGTAGTCATCTACGGATGAGGAAGTTGGACCATAAAGAAGGCAGAGCACCAAAGATTTGATGCTTTTGAACTGTGGCGCTGGAGAAGACTCTTCAGAGTCCCCTGGACAGCAAGGAGATCAAACCAGTCGATCCTAAAGGAAATCAACCCTGAATATTCATTGGAAGGACTGATGCTAAAGCTGAAGCTCCAATACTTTGGCCCCTTGATGTGAAGAGACCCTGATTCTGGGCAAGACTGAGGGCAGGAGGAAAAGGGGGCAACAGAGGATGAGATGGTGGGTTAGCAGCACCCACTCAATGGCTATGAGTCTGAGCAAACTCCGGGAGACAGTGAAGGACAGGGAAGCCTGGCGTGCTGTAGTCCATGGCATCAGACATGACCGAGCGGATGAACGACAACAAAAGGTGGCTTTCTAACCTCAACCATGTTCACCAATTTGTGTTCTCATTTTGTTTGAAATACCAGGCACTGGATCTCCTGGTTGGTGATAAACCCACAACAGTTCCCCGAAGCGTTGACCACAGAGCACCCGTTCTAAAGTAGGTGCTAGCTAAGATACTCTGTGGGTTGGCGCAGTCTCTAGAGTTTGGACTCAGTAATCCTGGGCATCAGGCAGGACGTTCTTTGGTACAGACACCTGAGCTCCGAGGTGCAGCAAACCAGGGCCCATGCAGTAGACACCACAGCGTGATCCTTGACCTCACAGCTCAGGGAAAACATCGCAAAACAAGGCACCTGCATGGAAGGCTTCCCACACGGTACACACCCGAGCCTCTTAACTCCGTGGGAGTGGATATGGCCCCGTCTTGGATGTGCCAGGGAGGAAGTTCAGTTCAGGGGGCCGTGGTGAACCTAGAGACAGCGAACCAGGGCCTGACCAGGAGCGTCCAACTCTGGAGCTCAAGCTCTTCACTGACATGGTCTGCTCAAGGGGGGAGGCAGGCCTGGGGAGGCCAAGGACTCGAGGCCAGCCCTGCTGTGGGCGAAAGGAGCTCTCTTTCCTTCTCAGCCCGCTTCAGGCCTGAGAACAGCTGGGCCTCTGTCAGGGAGATGGCTGAAGGTGGGCCTGGATGACTGTGGGGAAAGGTGTGCATGTTCGCGGCGTCTGGAGAATGTCAGCTTCCCATCTGGTGAGGCCTGTGCCCGGGGCCACTCAGAGGCTGCTAAGGGATCGGCGGCATCCTGCGAGGTCTCCCTGAGCGCCTGGGGTCCGGGGCCTCCTC
>NW_011495042.1:1749810-1779558 GCF_000754665.1 Bison bison bison | reverse complement strand
GCTCTCCCTGAGCGCCTGGGTTCTGGGACCTCTTCCTGTCCTGTCACAGCCAAGGGGCCAGGGCAGACAACTGTGTTTGTCCTGAGGACACATGTGTGGAGTGGGGAGTGGACGAAGGGTAAGGAAGGAGGGCAGCTCTTTAATGGGAAGATGGGGAAACGGGGCCAGGAGAAGGCCGCAGTACGCTGCAAAATGCATCTCGTGCCCGTGACTAGAGGGAGGGGTTCTGGGTACAAAGCTTGGTTCTGATGCTTGCAACCCCCTGACCTGGAGTGAGTTACCTGGCCTCCTGAGCTTCAGTGCCTCGATACAAGAAACAGGGACCATAACCCCTACCCTGTGGAGGGCTGGGCGGGGACCAAGTGAGGGCGTGCAGACGCAGCTCCAGAGGGAAAAAGCTCCAACAAGGGCTTTTAGCAACACGACCTCCAGGCGGCATCTGTTCTCCGGATTAGAACCCTGGACCACTTCTTACTTTGGACTCGCTGTTTTCTTTCTCTAAATCTCTTGGCAAGGGCGTGTACACACACCCAGGCTCTGTACCACCCCTCTCCCCACCACAGCTTTCTCAGACTCCTGGTGGTTTTAAACCTAAGAAAAAGCTGCAGGAGACACAGGTGTCTGCCTCCAGTTAATGTGTAAGCAAGGTGTAAGACAGGGCACGCCCTGAACTGACTCGGAGGGCTTACCCTTCGCCCAAACAGACTAGGCACAGGACTGCAGACCCATCCATTAGCCCCGGATCTGCCTTGGAGGCTGAGGCCAGCATGCTGGCAGTTTCCTTTCCCTGGAACGCTTCCTGATTTCCCACGACTGAAACACACACGTTTGTCAGTGGTCAAAAGACCTTCTGCTTTTGCTCCTACTAGGAAAGGGGAAGATGAGGGGTGAAGTGACAGGGGAGCTACTGGGGTACTTTCTCATGCACCTGAGAGCCCGAGGCCATCTCCAAGGCCCTGAGGTTCTGGTCTGGCTCACCTGACCCCTGACCCACCTGGCCAGGAGTCAAGGCACAGTCAGCGAAGAGTTGCCAGGTGACAAAGGAAAAGGGTGGCTTAGTGCAAATCCATGGGGGTCAGGGGGGACACTGCAGGCTCACGCAATCAGGCAAGGCTTCAAGGTGGGCCTTTCAGAAGGAAAAGCAAAGGCCCACGGTCACAGTGAGCACCTTTGCTTGGGTGATGGGGTTGGCTGTATCCTTGACGCGAGTTCACTCACCTTCAAGCCTGAGCATAACCGAGTATAGGGACACACGCTGGAGCCTAAAATCTCCTGAGCTGAGAGCCTCCCAAGATTAAGTGCATCTCCTCCCATGCAGCAGAAACCCCAGATGATAAATCTGACAGACTGGTGCCAACCCTCCTCTGAATTCTGGGCATGAAGAAAGGAACAGAGATCTCAGCATGAGTGGGCAAAAGCTCGCGAAGCTCCCCGCCTGGATGGAGAGTGGGCCACGAACTGTGCCCACTTAGTGTGTGCCCCCCACACGGGGGCCCTGTCAATTCTCCCCCGAGCTTCTGAGCAGGCAGTGCTTTGCACAAGAAACTGCATTTCAGCTAGACCCCGGGGCTGAGAAGCACCAAGTGAGGCTGCCAGGGAGGGGAACTTGACCTTTGCTTGGGTCCCCTGACTTAAACTCTCACCACGTGAACACGGTGGCACTTGATGCAGTTATCTCATTTATTTAGAAATGAGCCCTTGCACCACTCTCCTCACAAGCTTTGTTGGAAAACAGCTGGCCCAGAAAAATTGGGGAGGCCGATGGAGAGCTGGCACTGAAGGATGGATGGCCCTGTGCCAGACGCCGTCCATCTACAGCAGTGAAAGGTTTGGAGGGTCTGGGTCATGGTGATGGGACAGGGCCCAGGCTGGTTGGGGGAAAGTCCCTCGGTTCCATGGAGTGCTGGGTAACAGACTTGTCTATATTTTTTTATTGCTTTTAGAACTCTGGGGCTCGAAGAGGCCTTAGCTGAAGCCAGAGGAACTTCTGAGAGAAACCGCTTGAGAGAACTGAAATTAATCTGAGCTTCCTTTCTTGTGGCACCATCACCAGGCCTGATGAGTGGTTCTATGACGTGGTTTTTAAAGAGCAGTGTGTTGCTCTGAGCATGGCTGTGGCAGCCCAGGAAGGGCTGCTCTTCTGAATCATCCAGCAGAAGTCATCCCGGATCTCTGCTGCACGTGAGCACGTGCACTTCAGTCCCCATGCTGACGTTCTACCCCCAGCGCCTCAGAACGGGGCTGCTTTTGGAGATAAGACCATTAAAGTGACAAGTCGCTCAGTCGTGTCCGACTCTTTGTGACCCCATGGGATTCTCTAGGCAAGAATACTGGAGTGGGTTGCCATTTCCTCCTCCAGGGGATCTTCCCAACCCAGGGGTCAAACCCAGGTCTCCCACATTGAAGGTGGATTCTTTACCATCTGAGCCACCAGGGAAGCCCAAGATCATTAAAGAAATTAGTTAAAATGAGGCCAATGAGGTGGGCCCTAATCCAGTCTGACTGGTGTCCTTATAAGAATGGAAGATTAGGACCCAGAGAGACAAGGGTGCACATGCCCAGGGTTGGGGCCGACCACATGCAAAGACAGAAAGAGAGCGGCTGTCTGCAAACCAAGGGGAGGTCTTGGGGAAAGTAAACCTGCTGGCACCTTGGCCTTGGACTTCCGGAATTTGACAAATTAGATTTCTGTTGTTGAAGTCATCTGGTGTATGGCATCTGTCATGGCGGCCTAAGTGGATTAATATAGCTGCCCAAGACAAAAAAGGCTTCATGGAGTTGCTGAAATCAGGAGGACTGCTGACAGAAATGCCCAGAAACTCTCTGACAAGGCTCCACGCTGACCACTCCCCGAGTCCCGGTGCTGTTCAAGGGCCACCTGCCCTGAGCACTGTTCTCAGGCACCTTCCCTTAATGAAAGACAGGCGACCCTGCTTCTGAGCTTTCCTAATCCTCCAATGAGAAAGCACAAGGCCAGGGACGTCCCTGGTGGTCCAGTGGCTAAGACTCAAGCTCCATTACTGGGGGCCTGGCTCCAATCCCTAGTCAGGGAACTAGATCTCACACTCAACTAAGAGTTCGCACGCCACAACTAAAGGTCCTGCACACTGCAACGAAGACTGAAGACCCTGAGTGCTGCAACGAAGACCCCGTGCACCCAAATAGATATTTTTTAAAAAAGAAAGAAGGCACAATGCCAGGCACTTCATGAGAACTCAGAAAATGGATGTGAGTCTACTCACTGCTCAGCCACATTTGGGTCAAGAGAGTCAGTCTCAGTAGGTGTCTCAGGCAAGGAGGAGCCGGACTCCTGTATCTGGCACAACTCCTCATCTGTGATGATGTCAAAGGCGGCGTCATCCGGCGGCCGGCAGTCTGTGTTTGCACCTGGGGCACAGATGTGAGCAGAGAGAGAGGAGAGACGCATGGTCATGCAAAGGACGGGGAGGGAGTGCAGCTACGCAGGACGAACCAGGAGGACGCACCCTGCAGCGCTCGCTCAACCGACAGCAACTCTGTCGGGATGGAAACAAAGGGCTGTTGGGATGTTTCAGAAAAGCAGATGAGGGGACTACAGGTGAGACTGAACGCACAAAGTAAGTGTCTTCTCTGAAGTCCCTTAGGCAGGGGCGTGGAGGGGTTTTAAGCTCTAACATGTTCTCTGAGGCCCCTTACTTAGAAGGAAAAAACTTATCAAAACCTTATCAGGAAAGAACCTAACAAAAAGATAAACATACTTCCCTGCTGCTGAATCCTTGCTCCAGCAGACACACACCTCATGCATGCTTCTTTGAGAGCAGGATTCTGTGTGACCTGCATTTCCATCTCAGTCCACTAGGGGGTGGAAAAGAACTGACCTCACCCCCCTACCTAACCCCACCAACCCCACCCAACCCCACCAACCCCTGAAGCTTGACAGAATTGTGCCTAACCCTGCAGAGCACTGGGTAGGAAGGACGCTGTGTGGATGCTGCTGTTCTAGTCAGCCCCACCCCGCCAACAAGCACCCTCCTGCATGTGATGGAAGCTGTGATGGCAGGCCTGAGATGAAGAAAAGGCAAGTAAGACAGAAAGACAGGCAGGGGAGGAGGCAGGAAATATCAGAAATCAAAACAAGCAACCTCAGCACGCTGGCACCATGCCACCCTGTGTTGTCACTGAAACACCCAGAATGAGCCAGGCGTGTCAGGAGAAGAAGAGTTCATGTGGGCTGCAAGTTCCCAGTGGGCCCCGCCTCACGGCTCCTGGACGGGCCGGGCTTTAGGAGGGATGTTCTTCCTCTGGTCCGAAGTCTGCATAATGGAGGGCGGCTTGAGGCACAGGCTGAAAAGGGGGACCAGGACTGGCTTTTTTCCACAGGCCCAGCCACATTCCTGAACCCGCCTTTTGAGGCTGGCAGGAGGAAGGGGGAAGGAAGAGAAGGGAAGGGAAAATGACCAAGAGGGACCTAAAATGATACCCGCCGAGAGAAACCAAAGGAGCCCTAAACCGAGTGCTCTGCCACATGTAGACTGGAAGACTCAACTCTGTTACTTTGGCAATTCTCCCTAGACTGCTGTAGAGACTCAACGCAATCCCAACCAAAATGTCACCAGGATGTTTTTGTAGAAACTGACTAGTTAATTCTAAAATTTATATGGAAAAGTGTACAACCTAGAATAGCCAAACTTTAATAAAGAAGAAAATTAGAGGACTCACCCTGCCTGATTTTAAGACTTATTATAAAATTACGGCAATCATAACAGTGTGGTATTGGTGAAAGAAAAGGCACGTTGGTAAATGGAGTGGAACAAAAAGTCCAGATACCGAATCATACATAAAGGCAACTGATTTTTGAGAAAAGCACAAAAGCAATTCTATGGGAATAGACCTTTCGACCAATGGTGTTGGAATAACTGGACAACCATTTACAAAAAATGAATCTTTGGGCAAAGCTTGCATCATATAAAAAAATTAACTCAAAATGAACCATAGACCTAAACGTGAATCTAAAACTATAAAACTTTTAGGAGAAAACAAAAGAAGACCTTTGAGTTCTTGAGTCAAACAAAAAGAGATATGATATTAAAAGAACAGGAAAAAATTGACCCATAAGAAAAAAACCTGATAGACTGGACTTTATCCGAATTATACTCATCAAAAGAAAATTTAAAAAGACAGGATACAGGTTGGGAAAAAAACATTTGTAAAACACATATATGATAAATAAATCATACTCAGGATATACAAAGGGCTTTCAAAATTCAGTAACTTTTAAATAACACACTAATGCTGTGCAAAGTACACTTCCCCATCCTTGAGCAGTTGTTTGTATCTAGTATAAATAATGGAGCCGGCCAACCTCCTTGATGATCCATTTAAACAAAAGAGGAGCTAACAGTGTCTCTGAAGGCTGGCTGGCCTGGATCCAGACTGAGGCCGAGGAGGGCAGGGCTCTGGTTGCAGGAGGCAGTGGTGTCTGAGCACAGACAGCGCTCACTGCCGCCCAAGTCACTGCAGTTCTGCCCAAGAACATGAGCTACTGGGAAGACAGGGAAGGATGCGCTCATTTCCAGATTCAACGCCTGGCCTTCGGTTATCCCGGGACAGAAGTTCGGGGCTGGGGCCTGGGAGACAGCATTTTCTAAAGCGTGGGGTGGCATTCCACCGGTGGTACATGAGTTAAGAGGCAAACAGACTTCACGTTAAATAATAATGCTGAATCATATCAGGAGAAAGTTATTCCCTTTTCAATTCACTTTCATCCTGATTACATCAAAAAGAAAGTTTCAGTGCCTCACTTTGGAAGTACTGAACTAGGCGTGGCTCAGCTAAGCAGCCCCAGTGGGGCGGTGGGGAGGGTGGCCCCGGGGAACAGAGGCAGTGGGGGAGCTGACCTTGGCCTCCGGTGGCCTGGGCCGGGGATCGCGTGGGGCTGGGCTCCCCCTGGCTGGTGCCCGAGCTGCTGCTGTTGGGAGAGCCGGGGCTCTCGCTCAGCTTCCGGAAGCAGGCCCGGCAGCAGCGCTCCTTCTTGCCACCGTGCTTGCTCACGGCGTAGTTGTTGCAGCAGTAGTAACAGAAGATGCGCCCGCATATCCTGGGGACGACACGGGCATGGGCTGTAAGGATGCCACACAGGGGCCGCGAGCGCCCTGCTCGGCGCTGGAACTGGGCTCCGGACGCCACATGGCTCATCACACCCAACTCTGCCCGCTCTGGACCATGGCCTCAAGGCCCCTTTCCTAAGACTCCAAGAAAGCCGCCTGGGTGACACCTGATGGGAGGAAGTTTTACTTCCTAGGGTCCTAGCAGGCAGGCTGAGCCCCCTTCCCTGACATTATGATGCAGGTGGGCATCCCACGCCTGGGTGCTGGGCTCTAAAACCAAAGATGATTCTCCACGCCCCCGTCCCAACTTGAAATTCATTCCCGCCTGCCCATCTTCGGGTCCTGGGGACAGGGAGGTCTCTGCTTCCTCTGGCAGAGCCTCGGCCCCTGCTCTCTCCATAGTCCATCTCCCCTCTGATCCCCACAGGCCAAGCGAGCATCGAGACTTGGGTCTCTGGGTGTCCCACATCCCTGGGGGTCCCCTTACTTCTGCCCACATGCCCTGTATTCAACTCTCTTCCCTTTCGGGGATCCTTGAGTGTCCTGCTGGGACCCTGCCTAACACCCCCTCCTCAACTGGTTCCCTCAAAACTAAAAGACAACATGCTCTTCCTAGACAAGCGGCCGCCATGCCAACGCCTGCCCTAACTCCCCGTCCGGAGCCCTCTGCTCTGGCTCTGGGCCCTGCCCACGAGCCGCCCGCTGACCTGCAGTGGTGCCTCCGCACCATCCAGCTGAACTCCCGCTTGCAGTCGAGGCAGTGGTTCGCCTCCATGTCCCCGGGCCATCTCTCCTCAGCACTGAGCTTCTGCTGGAATTCCAGGGCATCTGACTTCTGCCAGAGAGCATCCTTGTCCCTGGGACGGAGCCACATTAGAAAAACAGAAGAAAGCGTCCATGAAAATGACAGAACTACCTCTGGATTCACTTCAAAAGACTGCTTCTGAATTTTGCAAGACAGGAGGGGAATTCACTTTTATTGATACCGAGGTCACCTGTCACCCCACAGCAGATCCAGACTCAGCAGGAGTCCCCCAGTGTGTGGGTCCTGATCTGACACCGCACATGTGAAGGTATGGGGGCCTGTGGGGTCCATAAAGGGCTCTGGCAACTGCAAAGACCTGCTAGCACTAACAAGGGTCACCAGCTGCCCAGGGGTCTAAATGACGGTGTACACGGCCACTGGGAGGTTAGGCTGTCACGTGCTGCCACAAGTACAGACAGCCAGTGTGCTGTGAGCCAAATAACCAGGAATATACCGCCCACCCAGATCTTCAGGATGTTTGGGACCCTTCTTGTTTTTACGGTTTAAGTAATAATTAATGGCCCTGGCAACATGTGAGCCACTGATGACTGAGAGCCACACCAGAGCCACCAGGCCCTGAGAGAAGCTGGCACTCTCATCAGTCAGGGACTCCAAGTCAACCAAAGACTGTTCCCCTGAAATATAAACCAGAACATGGACTTTTCAGGAATGCCTGACATTGTCAGGAAGCAGAAAGACTCATTTCTTGTGATCAGCATCGTTCTCCAAACTGGGCCACGGCTTGTTCTGTCTGGCCCCGGGAGGCCAGGCGCCCAGACCCTGGCAACGTGGCAACTGTGTCAGGACCTGGGCTTTTCCAACAAAAACTTCTGGAAGGTGTGTGAACGCAGAGGTCACAAATGCTGAGTCCCTAGTCTGCAAATTGATGGCACATGGGCAGAGTTTTCAAGCTTCCAAATTAGTCAAAATTTATTATTGCCAATTTGCAACCCCAAATGAATTAGTACATTTAGGCATCGCTTATACATGGCTGCTGACACTGTAAAGAAAGGGCTAACCAGATTTTATGTGGTTCTTGAAAGAAAGACCCAAAACTATAAACCAATTCTATGGAGTTTTTTGGACAAAACTTTGAGTCTGAGCCAGTGTCTAGTGGAGCAGGGATTTTCAACTCTTGCTCACTGATACCTGGACCTCACTCCCAAGAATTCCACTCTAGGTGGTCTGGGTGGGGTCCAGACCTGAGTGTTACGTTAGTTATTAGCTCCCCTAGTGACTCCAATTTGCATCAGGGTTGAGAACCACTGCTCTAGTTGTAACTGTCAATTTATAGGCTACACAAAGAGGGAAGAACATGTTAGATGACACTATAGAGATGTAATCAGCAAAGCCCAGGTTACAGGAAACTCTACCAGATAAATGGCCTGCTTTCTTTAAAAGTAAACTGCAAAGGAAAAGAAGAGAGATGGTGGGGAAACCATGCCTAAGTAAGAGAGATCCAAGAAACGTATCACCATGCAACACACAGATCTAATTTAGATTCTGACTAGAAAAAATTATAAAGCAATTGGAAAAATTTCAAAATGACTAGATACTTGATGACATTGGGAATTAGTAAATTTTTAAGCATAGTAATGATACTGTGGTTGTTTAAAATAAGCAGTCCCAGTGTTAGGAAGGCACATACCAAAATACTTGTGGATAAAATGACAGGAAGTTTGGGATTTGCTTCAAAACAGTCTGAGGAGGTGGGAGAAATGGGTAGGACTCCAGGAAACACAGGACTTGGTCATGAGCATAATGCTGAGGCTGGGTGACAGGTACAGAGGGGTGCATTCTGCTATCTACCTTTGTATTTTTGAAAACTTCTGGGACTTCCCTGGAGGTCTAGTGGTTAAGACTCTGGGTTTCCACTGCAGGGGCCACAGGTTCGATCCCTGGTCAGGGAATTAAGACCCCACAAGCCACAGGGCGCAGCCAAAAAAGAAAGATTCCCATACAAAAAGCTTTACAAATTTTTTGGAATGACTTGCCAACATTTAAAACTCAGACCAATTTCACATAAGAATCCAGATTTCTACCTTCTCTGAAGTGAGGGGACGTGGCAGCAGCAGTGCAGCCTGCCCTCTGGTTTCTCAGCCCCTCCAGCCCGGCTCGCACATTCACACCACTGTCTGCTGCCTGAGTGACGAAGCACACAGCTGCTACCTGACGCACTGGAGTTTGGGGCCCCGGGCGCTGGGAAGAGTCGGATGGAGGAGAAGGAGAAAAGGACTCCTGAGAGAGGGGCAAGGGAGTGGAGAAGTCCCTGAGGATGTTAATCATCTTTGACTGTCACTCTGTGGCTGAGTACATGGAGAGTTTGAAAACAATTAACACAGCAATACGAAAACACAAACCAGATGCACACTAGTGGGAACAATGAAATCCTGTCTTTTAAGGCTGCCAAGGGCCTGAGTAGACCCTGTTCATGTGTGTGTGCCCTTACAACAGAACACAAGCAGACAGGGCCCACTTCCCTGCAACAGTCCCTTCAGGAAGAGTCACACTTCCTTCAAGAAAAGCCAAGCTCAGGGGAAGCCCCCGGTCCCTGGTCTGTCCCGACACTCACCTGAGCAGCTCTATCAGCCGCTCCTCCAGGTACTTCTTGGTTCTGTTCAGGTCATCCAGGTCAGCGAGCATCTTCTGGTCATTCTTCTCCCTTTCTGCCGCCTCCTGGCAGAGTCTGTTGTAATATTCCTGGGCCTTTGTGGTGGCTCTTTCAAGTTCCTTCTGGGTCCTGGTGGAGGAGCGGTAAGTAGTCCTCATCACCCACTATTTCCAGCTTCCCCCTTCCCCCGGGCTAACCCCAGCCTCTAATAAGCAGTCCCGCTGCCCTACCAGCCTTTGTCTTGGGGGAGCCCCTTGCACTGTTCTGCTCACAGGGTGGATATTCAAACCTTAAGCCTTCAAACCTCCTCTCACACACCCAAACTCTTCACACATTGCTACCCCCACAACAAATACAAGGGACATTCGGGAAAGGAGGTTGACCTCAGGTCACTAGGAGCACCCCAGGTGGGTCAAACTCCGTACCACTTTTCTTTGGAGAAAACTGAGGTTGTGAAAGGAGCCCAATGGGTGAGGTGCATGGGTTTGTGACGGGGGGTGGATATGCAGAGGAAAAAGGAGTCAGAACAGGAAGAACTGAGGCGCAGCTTCCTGGAGGTGACCAGGCAGAGGAGTATCCGTCCCCCATGATTCTCTGGGACTCTACACATGAGGTGTGGCACTGGGCACAGAGCAGGCACTAACTCTGAATGGCCAGGAGTTCAACCTGAGGCTTCGAGGCCTACGGAATCCTGCTCTGGGTACTGCAGAGTCTCAGGCTATGAGAGGGGCTGGCTGAACCAGAGTCTGCCCATCCTTGCCCACTTCTCATTCAGCTCACTAGTCCCCTAAGGCAGTGGCTTTCCAAGGATGGTTTATGAACCAAGGCATTCACAAAAGCTCCATAAAACTAGAGGGCTGCACCTGACCAATCAATCTGTATCTATTCCAGCCTTGCCATGTCCAGCAAAAAGTTGTCAGCAGGCTGTTTACGAGACACTGTCCACCGAATGATCTTGGGGACACATAGATATACACACAGTTATAGCATTAAAAAAAAATACCACCAACTTAGGAGGTTCTATTTAAGTTGTCACACGAACATGACCTGGCTAAGGGCAGCCAGAGTACTACAGGAATTGAACTCTGAAAGGACAGTCAGATGAGAGGAAACACACATCTAGGCTACTACGCATCCAATGTGGTCTGGATCTCCCGTTGAGCCTGGGCCAGGCCTAGAAGCAGGTGGTAGGAGATGGATGGGAAAGCTAAAGCCTCAGGGAAGTTCGATGTGTCTGCTTCTGCTGGGAGCACACATGCAATCCGGTGCCAGGATCCCTGCAGGATGAGCCTGGCCCCGTCGCTGGGTGGTGGGCTGATGATGCACAACTCCGGGGCTGCCAGGTCTGAAGACGTGGCAGCCTTGGGGCTGGACACAGGGAGGGCCATATTTTAAGGTTAAAAGAAATGATGACGAAAGGGTGACGGCAAGACGTGTTCTCCACAGACACAGCACCAGAGAATCTGTGGAGCATCAGAAGACAAGCTGATCCTGCTCCCTGGCTCGCTCGCTCACTCCTGGATGAGCTGGGAGAACCTCACACTTAACCCCGCAGCCTGTCATTGATGAAGAACTCGGGTCAAAACTCATATTGGGGAAAACGTGCACACACATAATTCACAAACCAGTTCCCCAAAACAAAACAAAATACGATAAAACACAAAACTATCCGTCTATATATTTTTTAGGTAGTTGTTCAGAAAAAGACTCTGGAGCCAAATGTTCTAAGTTCTAGTCCTGCCATCACCACTTACACACTGTGACCCTGGGAAAGTGACTTCACTCTTCTGAGCCGCATTTTTGTCTTCTATAAAATAGGATAAATAATAATACCATCCTCACAGGACCGTTGGGAGGATTAAATAGGCAAGTAGATTTCAAGCATTTAAAATGGTACCTGCCACATTTTAGGCTTAAATGTTTGCTGTTGTTAGTATCATGACACTTGCCCAATTTTTATTTCATTTGATTTTTACCAAAGCATGAAGTTCCTGAACTGAAATATGCCCCCCAGAGACGACAATGGATTAAGAGAAAGGTTCCCTGCAGCTTCTACAGGCTTGTGACAGGCCGACTGCCAAGGAGCTCTGTGGCATGCTTCTGACATAAGCACTCCCTGGGTCTACAGCTTTTCTTGCAAAAGGACTTTTTAAAGCTGAGTGAGTGGCTGACTTTCTAAACGACTAGACCAAACCCGCCCCTTCCGTGCGGACTCTCCCACTGGCCCCGCGGGCAGACTGTGTAACTAACCTGTCCAAGTCTTGGCGCAGGGCGGCCCCCTCCTCGTCCTTCCTCAGCATGGCGGCCTGGCACTCGGCAAGGTGCTTGCTGGTGCAGCTCAGTTTCTCCTGCACGTCCGCCTGGGCGGCCTGGCACAGGACAGCAGGGAGAAGACGCCTGGCTGCAGAAGCCGTGCGAGGTACCACACGGTGACTGGCTCGCTCCACCCCATCTGGCCGGCGCACTTCTAACGGGAGGGGCTTTCATTTAAGATTAAGAGGCCGAGAACTAGTACGTGTGTGGAGTAGGACAGATTCCCGTTTGTAACTATGTCCCTTGAGCATCAACTAGGGCCAGTTGTGGTGGGTGTAGGGGCTCCAGGGTGGGGATAGAGGTGTGGTTGTAGGGTGTGGGGGTTTCTGAAAAATGTCACAGCCCTGAAGACAGATTTCAGTGCCTCCCCTGCTCAAGCTCAGGTCAGACTCACTGACTTGGAGAACACGTGTGGATGTGTGTGCGCGGTAGTCACTCAGTCGTGTCTGACTCTTTGCGGTCCCATGGACTGTAGCCTGCCAGGCTCCTCTGTTTATGGGACTTCCCAGGCGAGAATACTGGAGTGGGCTGCCATTTCCTTCTCCAAAGACAAGGTGGGGGGTGGTATAAAAAAACACTTGGCAGCTCCAGCCAGGTGTTCAGGGAGTGGCAGGGCCATGACACAGACTTTGGGTGTCTAGGGCACACTGGATCTCCCGCAGGGAGGCCTCTTCATGGTCCGGTGAGAGACAAGTGAGATTCCCTCCCCGACAGGCCCACGGCCCGGGAGTACGATGACCAGGTGGATGAGGGGCCGGGCCCTGCTCAGGCAGGCAGGAGCACCTCCCCTGGGCCCCAGGGCTCGGGCCTACCTTCAGCTTCCCCTCGGCCTCCTTGGTGGCCTGCAGCTGCCGACCCTGCTCCTCCAGCTGGCCCCTGAGGGTCCTGCATTCTTCACTGGAGGTCTGAGAGGATGGGAAAGGGATCAGAAAAGTGGGGTCCTTGTTCTGGGACTCCTTCGGCCCCATTCACCCAAGTGGGTAAAAACAAGCCACTTCTCTTTCTCTCAAACTAAATTAAGCTTTGGGCTTCACTGGTAATACAGTCCTGTCAAGCTAAGAGATTTAGCTTGGCCTCTGAGCTTAGCATTTCATTTCTACGAGGGAAGGTGGAGCATGAGCCACGTGGAGCTACACGGGATGGAGCGACACAGGGTGGAGGCACATCTGTGGGGAGGCAGCAGCTGCCTGAGCGAGAGCAGTGGGCTGAGAGCGCACAGGCCCAGAAGCACACAGACACGTGACGAGCATCAGAGGCCGAAGCCCCGGCTGCTTGCCTGTGTCCTCACTCTTAACCTTCTCCCCCGTGCAGTCTAGGGCACACATAAGCTCGTCTACCCCAAGGGTCTTGTGAAAATGAATTGAGTTGGTTTATTACAACTGCACTGTTATCAGAAGGCAGCTGAAGGGACAGAGAATCCAGGGACAGGATTTGAGGCAGTCAGGAACTCACAAGCCCACAGGGCTTGGACAGCAAGTACATAAACGAGGGTAAGGAAAACACCAGAGGCCTCATGTTTCCTTACAGCAGGCACTCCCACCCTGCTCCTGCTGCCATGCAGGAATGAGGGCACAGGCTTACAGGCCTCCTAAGATTTCAAAAGAAGCCCCCGAACTAAAGCCACAAGCAACTTGCTCTTAAAACGTTGGCTGCTAATTACAAAAACAGATTCTGTGTGGGCCCAACTTGTCTGCAATGGCATCAGATGTCTGAGTGAAGGCACCCTCCCTGGTGCTGAGTCCCTGACAGGCTCTCGCACGACAAGGACGCTGTGGGCTGTGACAACAGGACACTCCCGGGCCACATGGCCCAAGGCACCTCCCACTCACTCGCGGGCCCACCAGGCCCTGCTGCAGGGGTTGGGTGCAGCTCAAACGGCTGGGGGAGGTTTACCTTCAGTCTTTTCTGGTAGTCCATCATCTCGGTGCTCAGCTGGAACTTGAGGGTGTCGAGCTCCTGGCGTGAGGCCTCCTGGAGGCTCTGGGCGTGCTGTTCAGCCTGGGCCAGCCGGGCCTGCAGACCAGGCAGCGAGCCGGCTGTCTCCTCGGCCACCCTCAGCTGCTCCTGCAGGCTCTCCTTCTCTCGCCGCAGCCCTGCCACTTGGTGCTCCAGGCCCTCCCGCTCCCTGGAGGCTGCCTCTTGGGCCTCCCGCAGCTCCTGAATGGTGTGGGCCAGCGCCCCCTCCACCCGCTCTTTCTCCGCAGTCAGCGCACAGACCTGGATGCCAAGCTCTGCCGTGTCCATGTTGGCATGGTGCAGCTGCTCCTGCAGCTCAGTGTGCTCCAGATGGGCCTCCTCGGAGCTGCACCTGACCCGGGACAGCTCCTCCCGCAGGATCTGGAGCTCCTCCTCCCTCCGCTCTGCCTCTTCGGCCCTCTCCTCCCTCAACGCCCCTTCGCGCTCAGAGCACTGCAGCAGCTCCTGGACGTGGGCCCTGTTGAGGGCCTCGTTCTGTTCCTTCAGTCGCTGCACAAGGGCCTTGTGCTCTGTCAGAGCAGTCTCAGCTACGCTCAGCTGGCTCTTCACCTTCTCCTGGTCCCCCAGGGCGGCCTGCAGCTTGGCCTGGAGCTCCACCACCATGGCCTGGAGTCGCCGGGCCTCCCCCTGATGGATCTCTAGCTGCGCCTGAGACAGGGCCAGCTGGACGGCCAGCTCCTGCGGCGCATGGTCTTCAGGTGGGCTGAGACCCTGTTGGCCTCCGTCTGCCCTGAGGGTCTCAATCAGCTGGGTCTGCTGCTGGCACTGGCCTGCAAGAGCTTGGAGCTCCCCATCCCGGGCCTCGGCGAGCTGCTGGCCCTGCTCCACCTGTTCCCGCAGTCGCCAGCACTCGGCCTCCTTGCTCTGCAGGGCAGCCTCCTTCTCTGCCATGTGGGCCCACATGCTTGCCTCTGTCTGCTCTGACTCCAGAGAGGCCAGGGAGCCCTGGCTGGCCGCCTCCCGCTGCTGCAGCGCTTGGTAATCAGCCTGCAGGGCCTGAAGTTTCTCCTCCAGAATGTGGTTGCGCTCAGCTACATTCTGCAGCTCCTTCTCCAGCTCCCTGTGGGCCTGCTGGAGCTGGTCCTCCATGCCGGTCCCGTGCACCCTGGGATTGTCTGTCTGTCCCTCCCGCAGGCCCCGCTGTTCCTCCTCTGGCATCTCGCAGGCCTGCTGTGGGACAGAGTTCAGAGCTTCAAGCGTCTCAGCCGCGTCGGGCAGACCTGGGCCTAGCTGTGCAGCAAGTTGCTCCAGCATCCCCACCTTCTGGCTGAGGTGGTCCCTGTCCTGGATGAGCTGCTTCTTCTGCTCCTCCAGGTCACTCACGTGCTGGCTCACCTGGGCCAGCTGGGTCTCCAGGAGCTGCAGCTGCCGTGTCAGCGAGCGGGCCTCCTGTTCCAGCAGCTCCTTCTCCTCCAGCCGCTGCCGCGCCTCACGCCTCGCTTCCGTGAGCTCCTCTTCCAGGGAGCCCAAGTGGCCCAGCGACTCCTGCAGCTGGCGCCGGAGCTGGGCTGCCTCCTGCCCCTTGCAGGACAGCTCGTCCCGCAGCAGGGCTGTCTCCTCCACCAGGCGCTCCAGGCAGGTCTGGGCCTCCTCCTTCAGCTGCAGTTCCCCGGCCAGTGGCTCCAGCTGCACTGCCTGCTGCCCGCTGAGCTCCTGGATGCGGGGATTCTCGCTTTCCAAGGCTTGGAGCCTCACCGCCAGCTCCTGGGTCTCCAGGGCCGAGTCACTGGAGACACGCTCTTCCCTCTCCTTTGCATCCAGAGCCGGAGCGGCCATCTGCTCGGCTGCGGCCAGCTGCTCCAGGACATTGGCTGCGGGGATGTCCTGGTTCCTCCTGTGCGGGGAGTCATGGGTGGCCTTGAGGTCCCGAGCCAGGGGCTTGAGCAAGGACTCCAGCCGCCGCAAGGCCGAGTGGTAATCCTCCTCCTTCTCCGCAGCCCCCAGCTCGAGGGCCTGCAGGCACGTGTGCAGCTCCACCATGGTGTTCTGCATGGCCTGGGTGACTTCCCACTGCTTCTGGAGTGCAGCCACCATGTCCGCGAGGCGACTGTTGTCCTCAGCGGTGGCACGGCCCCTCTCCCTCTCCACCTGCAGCTGCTCTCCCTGCAGGCTGATGGCCGCCTTCAGCTCCTGGTTCTCTCTGTCCAGCTGCTGCATCCGCTCCTGCAGCTGCTTCTCCCGCACCTCCAGCTGGTCCAGCTCCAGCCGCATCTCGTCGAAGCCCTCCAGGGACTCGCTGTTTAAGGGGTTGCTCAGGTCCAGGCTGGAGGCCATCTCCTGAGTCTGGGCGGAAACATGGAAAATAAGTGGCCTGGGGATGAAGCTACACAGCTGTTTGGTCAAGCTTTAGAATTTATGCGAACAGAAGGAAAACTACAGCAATTAGGTGACCTAAAGTCTATGGAGCTATTCGGAGGACTGGAACTCCTTCGCTCAAAGCAGCTGCCAGAGAAGGTCAGCAGCACATCCTAAAACCATGATGCAATGCCACACGCATGAGTTCCCAAGACCCAGAATCGACGTTTCCCATCCCACCGCTGCTAGTGTCGGTAACACAGTGGATGTTCGCTCTCAGAGAAATTAAGTTATATGTAAACTACTGCTCACCCACTGCACTGTACCCACAATTCCTGCTGCGATTATATCACAAAATGGGGTAAAGATGCTACTCTGAATGCTTCTTGTCTTGATTACTCTTTATTTTGCTTTGCTGAATAATTTCTGTGTTCTTTCCCATTAAACTACATGATACATTCCATTCACATAGATAACAAAATTAACCAAACTGACCTTATCCACTAGCATTCACTGAGCACTAGGGTTGCGCCAAGCCCTCAAGCACAGTACGTGCATACCTTTGTCTACTTCCTACAACCATCTTAAGGGCTGGGATAATTGTTATGATCCCATTTTACAGATGAGAGAGCTCAAGTTTCGAGAAGGTAAGTCACCTTCCCAGAGTCACACAGGTGGCGAGTGACAGTCAGAATATGATCTTGCCACTTTTAACCACAGTGCTAAATCACTTCTTCTAAAACACTTCAAAAAGTTTTAAAAAATAACTTGCTTTTTAAAAGATCTAAGTTCCTTTTGGTTGTAAAAACCTGGACTCTAGGAAACAGCGGGTAGGACTGAGGGATTATGCGGCTTGGGGCTGGAACATCAGGTGTCTGAAAAGGTCCTGAGTTGGGCGGGGCAAGGACATGACAGACAGGAAGGCCCCAGCCTTTCTGGCATTACCTGCAGGTAGCTGCTCACCAAACTGCTCATGCTTGAGCTTCGGCTGGGTGGTCTCCACAGGTAAGCGGAAGAGCTGGTGGCCAGGGTCCTCCTGTGGGGCCGCAGAACAGACACGCCTGCATCAGAGCAGGAAACACACACACACACACACACACACACACACACACACACACACACACACTCGGGGAGGCCTTGGTTGTCAACTGGCAACCAGGTGGTGGCAGGGGTGATGCCCACCCGGCTACAGTAAGGGGGCAAAGTCCAACAGTTTCCACCAAAGCACACATTCAGGTTGGTTGTGCCAGCTGGACTCCACTGCTGAAGTCTAAGCATGGTGGCTCTGCTCCCACTGTCAAAAAGGAACGATATACTATTTTCCCAGTTTGAGATTTAAGCTTTCCTAGAAACTCTGGTGCCAGCCATTACTCGTTTGCCAGTGAGGAACCAGCAGCAGTCAGTCTGGTAAACAGAGGTCACACTGTGCGTTGGGCCTTGAGGTCACTGCTTTACAGTACGCTACACGGGTGATGCGGTGGGAAGACCTCTGGTTCAAGTGACCACACCGGACACTTTCTACACTGCGGGAAGTTCTATTTGATGGCACTAGTCACTGCAAATGAAAGGTACTTTCACTTAACCAGAATCTGTCCCTTAATCTACAACTGCTGCATTTTGCACCTTGTTAGTCTCCACAACCCAGCGCTGCACTTTCAGCATCTACCCGGAAGACAGTCACGTACGTGTGTGAGGTGACGTGCGGGTGCTCTCGGCAGTGTATCATAGGGGAGAAAGCAGAACCAGTCTGACTCTGTATCACTGGAGAGACAGAGAGCCTCTTTACTCACACAGAGGAACACTACGCCACGCACTGGTCGTCTGTTTTGTAAAGTGCCAGGCAGTGAGTATTTTTGGTTTGTAAGCCTTGGGCTCTGTCACAACAACTCAAGTCTGCCACCGCAGCCTGAAAGAAGACCCATAGACGGTGGTAAATAAAGGTGTGTCACACACTGCCCTGTGGGCCATGGTTTGCCAGTCCCATTCCACATCTGTAGAACTCCCTGTGCAATTGGCTAAAAACCTCAAAAACAAAGTGGAATGAAAAAGGCGAGTTGCAAAAGAATAGCTACTTCACGATTCAATGTATGCAAATGCAAAAAATATATATATATAAAATAAAACTATATATACATTTATGAGAACACACAGTAAAACACAAAAATATCTGGGAACGACACGCATCAACTACAGGGTTGTAATTACTTCTAGACAGGGAGAGATCAGAAAGGATGGCCATGGGGTGGGGCTTTGTTTGAATCTATATTTTATTTCCTAAAAAAAAAGGTATTAGAACCAGCTTGAAGGGGCTTTGACTGGCCTAATATGAGATAACTTGAGCTTTAAAATTATTACAGTGATGAATATAACCTATTGAATACAAAAAGAATCCACAAGTCAATACCGCTATAAATAAGCAAATGAATAAACTGATGGAGAAGAAAGAAAAGATCTTCCTTTACAAACAGAATGCCAACTACTAATGCAGAAGGAAAAATGGACTCAGAAAATCACTCTGATAACCACGACAGTAATTGATTCAGGAAAGATTTACCAATGGATGTTAACAGGAGAGAGATTTAAAAGAAATAGGATAAAAGAGAAAAAAAAAAAACCTAGTCTGAAATGTCTTCCAATAAGATACATATTAATTACAGAGAAACAAAACTTCAGGAGAAACCTGGCTAACACCAGCATAACCAAACGATGATGGTTAACCTCACTAGTAATGAAACCTCTGGGTACAATACACCGAGAGGGACACAACGCCTGGGGTATTTCTCCCAAAATGCTTAATCTGAATACAGTAATAGGAAAATACACTAGACAAACTCAAATCAAGGAATAAGTTACAAAATAACTGGCCTCTACTTCTAAAAATGTCTATGCTATGAACAACAAAGAAGAGAAACTATCCCAAATGAACAAGGACTAGAGACCCCTGACAATTCACTGACGTGATCCTGGACTGGATCAAAGACGTGTCTGGCATAATTCTTAAAATTTGAGTATGTTCTGTAGATTGGATAGCAGTATTGTATCAGTGTCAATTACCCGATTTTAACAATTGTGCTGAGGTTGTATAAAAGGATGTCCCTGATTTAAGGAAATACACAATGAAATACTTAGGAGTAAAGGGCAATCAGGGCTGTAACATATTCTCAAATGAGAATGTAAACAAACCATGTTTACATAAGGCGAAAAAGTGATACGGAATTCCCTGACAGTCTAGTGGTTAAGACTCCATGCTTCTGCTGCAAAGGCGCAGGTTCAACCCCTGGTTGGGGAACTAAGAATCCCCAAGCCATGAGGTGCAGCCAAAAAATGTCAAAAGAAAAGAGAATGATAAAAACAGTTGTAGTACAACACTGATAGCTAGAGAACTGAGGTGAAGGACAGATGAGCACTGCGTACTATTTTTACAACTTTTCTGTAATGATTTTAAAATTGAACCATTCTAAAAAGGACGTGTGAAGTAAATATGGCAAAAATGTTGGCTCTTAAGCCCCAGTAGTTGGCATATGGGTTCCATTATAGTCAGTACTTCTTCCTCCACAGAAAGAAGTCCCTCATAAGAAATTCAAAAAATTGGAATTAAAAACAAAACACACCTTTTTTACAGAAAGCAAAAAAAAAAAAAAAGAAGAGTGCTGGGCTTGAGTTGAACTCGAGTCTGGTGCCCTGGCCCTGTTCTTGCCAGCTGTGTGGCACTGGGCAAGTCCCTCCGCTCTCTGCGCCTGTTTCCTCAGCACCTCACTCCTGAAATGGGTGTTGTGTGAATGCAGTTGTGTGGGCACTGTGCCGGTGTAGGAAAAGAAAACACAGCAAAGCAAACTTTCCAACAACCCTTATGCGATGAGCTTTCTATCCCTCTCACTGGCGTCCATGATAATAACTGTATCTAGGAGAACACAACTGGGAAAAGCCCACTTGCTTCCACTTCACTCCCACACTGAGTTCCTTAACACATCTGAAAACCCTGGGTTTTGCATATGCATCTCCACTGACTCATACCGCCTAACCAACTCGGTTAAGTTTAAGGCTGGAGCCTTCAGATGTTATCGCTAGTCATGATGCAACCAAGTCTGTAAAATGAGCAAGCATAAGGTCATTTACTGCATTAGCAAAACTGCTTTGAGTGGACTGATGGCAAGCTTCAAAATCAAACACCTCTTTCCCCTCTTTTCAACCAAGCAGTTAATTCTTCAAAGTACCTGGCAAACGTTGGCCAGGCAGCATCCAGGTCATAGCCCCGCGATGCCAGGTCAAACTGGACGTCAGTCAGCTCGTAAAGTTGGCCCACGATGTCAGAGCTCAGCTTTGGCTTCAGAAAGGGGCTCCTTGCATAGTACCAGTCACTGCAGAAAAATATGGAAAGGGGTCAAGTACAGGAACAATAAGGATAATGGAAGAGTGCATTTAGTCATCCTTCTAGCATGGCTTTGCCTCATCAACTTGCAACTCAGGGTACTAAGTTAATTAAAGACAGACAGAAAGATACACATCCCAATGTGATTTTCACCACTGAAGTATGTAACTCTTAAACTCACTCTTCTTCAAGGAATCACTGAAATGAACTAGATGCTTATTTGTTTATTATTTATATCTTATCTATTCCCCCAAAGAATGTGAGAAACCTTAAATTTGAATTACCATCCAGGAAAGGGCAGTTTTAAGGGAAAGAACACTTCCTTTTCATAAGAAAATCTTGTCTTCTATCCCTTCTGGAGAATGCAATACAGGACACTGAACTCGCTGCTAATTTCTGTCCAGACATGTATTAAAAAAGTCAAAGAACAAAATATCTCCACTTTGAGGTGGTGGCTGTTTTACTTCATGTGAAACAGTAAGAATTAAAGAGACAACACTGATGAGTTTAATGAGCTATGTGGCTGAATTCTGAGAACTGGGAGACACTTTAAGTCAGTTTATGACAGCTGTGACTAAACCGCACAACAACCTTCAAATCAAATGTGCAAAGGTTTTCAACTCACATGAATTCACAAAGCTTAGCACATACAAGAGAAATACGCATTTACACAAATCTTAAAGGTGACACAAAATGAAACAAAATATTCCCCCCAGTAGTTTTTTCTTTTATTCAGAAGAATCTCTTTGATTAACTGGAAGAAGCTCTAGAGGTAGAAGGGCGGCAGAGGTGGGCAGGGCAGCCGGGCCAGCCACAGAGGTTCAGCTAACAGGCTCCTAATCTGACATCCTCTCCTGGCTCCACGTGCTCAGTCCTGCTCTCCGTCCTGTCCTCCTCCCCCTGCTGAGGGGGTGGAAGGGGCACAAGGGGCCCGAAGGCCCCCCATCTGGTTGCTGTCACAAGCTCCAGGGAGCCCAGACCAACAGGGCCGGCATTGACTCAGTGCCTCTGGTGAGGCCCCAGGCTCGCTGGTGTTAGATTCCACAGGTGGTTCTGCGGAGAGGCATGTTTGCCAGCACCAAGGACATGCCATCCACCAGGCGAAAGCACCTGGCATTAGGATTTCTGAGACCTGAACCCCAGTTTCTGCTTCCCACCTGAGCATCAGTGGGGCCCAGACAGAGGCATCTGACCTCCCTAGACCTTTGTCTCCTCACCTGTGACAGTTCAGGGCTTCCTGCTCCGTGTGCGCCAAGGACGGTGGTCAGGAAGGGGAGGAGAGGATGACAGATGGAGGCCTCTGCTTGTGCCAGGATGTGGCACACACAGGCACTGCCACTGTGGCTGGCATTATTGCTATTATAATCTTTTAGTTTATCACACTTGTTTGAGGGCTCCTTAAAAGACTCTGATGCTGGGAGGGGTTGGGAGCAGGAGGAGAAGGGGACGACAGAGGATGAGATGGCTGGATGGCATCACTGACTCGATGGACGTGAGTCTGAATGAACTCCAGGAGTTGGTGATGGACAGGGAGGCCTGGCGTGCTGCCATTCATGGGGTTGTGAAGAGTTGGACACGACTGAGCGACTGAACTGAACTGAACTGAACTTGTTTCAGAGGCCTCATACACTTTAATGCCTGGTGAAAAGTGTTAAAAAAAAATGTTCACTGCAAAAAAAAAATTTTTTAAAAAATGACATATTCCTACCTTTTATTTATCACGTAATGTTCTCATATACTTTCTAATCCTTTTATATGTTTTTTGCAATTTCTTCATTGTTGTCATTAGAACAAATAAGATTTGCATTCTTTTCCCTTGATCGTTATATTGTTATTTTCATTGTTGCTATATAGACCGGAGAAGGCAACGGCACCCCACTCCAGTACTTCTTGCCTGGAAAATCCCATGGACGCAGGAGCCTAGTGGGCTGTAGTCCATGGGGTTGCGAAGAGTTGGACACGACTGAGCGACTTTACTTTCACTTTTCACTTTCTTGCATTGGAGAAGGAAATGGCAACCCATTCCAGTGTTCTTGCCTGGGGAATCCCAGGGATGGGGGAGCCTGGTGGGCTGCCGTCTCTGGGGTCACAGAGTCGGACATGACTGACGCGACTTAGCAGCAGCTATATAGACTTCCTTATTAGAATTTTAAATGATGTCATGCTATGCCATTTAAGCTAATTTGCTGTAATTTTACAGCCCTCTATCATTGGACATTGATGGTTTCCACTTTGTGTATTATAAACAGCATCATAATTTTCTTTGATAGTTGATTTACAAGTACTATGTTAGTTTCACGAGTACAGTAAAGTGATTTGGTTACACACATATATGTACATGAAATTAAAAGACGTTTGCTCCTTGGAAGACAAGTTATGACAAACCTAGACAGCATATTAAAAAGAGAGACATAGAGAACAAAGGTCTGTATAGGCAAAGCTATGGTTTTTCCAACAGTCAAGTGCAGATTGGAGAGTTGAACCATAAAGAAGGCTGAGCGCCAAAGAATCGATGCTTTCAAACTGTGATGCTGGAGAAGACTCTTGAGACTTCCTTGGATTGCAACGAGATCAAACCAGTCAATCCTAAAGGAAATCCACACTGAATACTCATTGGAAGGACTGATGCTGAAGTTGAAACTCCAATACTTTGGCTACCTGAAACAAAGAGCTGACCTACTGGAAAAGACCCTGATGCTGGGAAAGATTGAAGGCCAAAGGAGAAAGGGACAACAGAGGATGAGATGGTTGGATGGCATCGCCAACTCAATAGACATGAGTTTGAGCAAGCTCCAGGAGATGGTGAAGGACAGGGAAGCGTGGCGTGCTTTAGTCCATGGGGTCGCAAAGAGCTGGACATAACTTAGCGACTGAACAACAACAATATAGGTACATGTCTATATTTTAAAAATTCTTTTACATTATAGCTTATTACAAGATACTGAATATAGTTCCCTGTACCATACAGTAAATCTTTGTTGTTTACTTTATATATAGTACTGTGTATGTGTTAATCCCATACTCTCAACTTACCTCTCCCCCAGAAGTTTGTTTTCTGTGTCTGTGAGCCTGTTTCAACAGTTTCATAAGTAAGTTCATTCATACTGTTTTTCAGATTCCACATAAGAGACATACGATATTTGTCTTTCTCTGTCCACTGTAATTAGTGCCAGCACTGTTCATGAGGGGCCTTCAGGTCACCTCTGAATCACTCGGGGTAAAGCCAGAACTGCCACACATTTACCTGGTCACTTTGGTGTTCATGAAGCACTGCTGTAAAGTGTCGGCTAACCTCTGGTGCACCAAGGAGTAGCGAATAAATGCTCTTCCTTTTCCAAGAGACGTTCGGAGCTGGAAAAAGTAGATAAAATAGAAACCAAGAGCTGTTAGCCTAATTCCAAACAAAGGCCTCCAAGGATGGCTGGCAAAAACAGAAACAGGGCAGAAAATGCCACCCAGTTCTCCCTACGCATAAGCTTCACTCAAGTCTCTCAAAGAACACAAAACATTTGAGAACGTCGCCTCAGAGAAAAAGGCCTAAATTGTGTGGACGTCTTGCAGGCCTCTACCTGAGAATAATCTGTGGACTCCAACTAACGTGCCATAGAAGACACAGTCATGAGAGGCTCAAGCATCTACTGTGGATTCTACTGAAAGGTCATTCTTCCTCCTCTGCTCCCTCAGAATCCCTGGGTTTAGAGTCAGAGATGAAAATGGTCTGGTTTAATCTGGAATCTTTAGAAAATAAGCCGGAGATAAATGGAGGGCTCCTTATAGCAGAAGTACCCTTGAGGAGCGAGAGATGGTCTCTGTTTAGCACATGTCTGGGCTGGGTTTTGAAGTGCTGGGAGAAGAGAGGCAGCAGAAAAGGCAAGGGGGCTTGGCTGGAGCCCATGTGGAAGCGGGAGGGGGTGCAAATAACCCTGAGGTGGATAGAGGGTCCGGGTGCAGGCCTGCCTTCACAACCTCTCCCCACAGTGACAAAACATGGCCTCTAAAGAGGTTTCTGGCTTGTTGTGATAGAGGTGGGGCAAGCTGGTCAGAGAGCCTGGCCCTAGCAAGACACTTGAGATAAGTATGCAAATCAGGGTTCATGCTCCTGATGATCCAGCCCCAGACGCTCAGGATAATAGGCAGGAGCTCAAAACCTGCCAACTTACCACATGCGCCTGCTCTGTTAGCCACTGGCTCTGACCGGGGTCAGCCAAGCCTCATTCCCTCCCATCTCTTCAAAGGTCAGAAGTGTTTACCTTGGCGGCTTGGGGAAGGGCGGCAGTGGTCTAACCAAAAGACAGTCCTAACACTTCACTCTTAAGCGTTCCTTGGACAGTAAAGAGGTCCAACCAGTCAATCCTAAAGGAAATCAACCCTAAATATTCACTGGAAAGACTGATGCTGAAGATGAAACTCCCAACACTTTGGCCACCTGATGTGAAGAGCCAACTCACTGGGAAAGACCCTGATGCTGGGAAAGACTGAGGGCAAGAGGAGAAGGGGACGACAGAGGATGAGATGGTTAGATGGCATCACTGACTCAATGGACATGAGTTTGAGCAAGCTCCAGGAGATGGTGAAGAACAGGGAAGCCTGCGTGCTGCAGCCCGTAAGATCACAAAGAGTCGGACAGGACTTAGTGACTGAACAATGACAACAACCCTCCATCCTATTAAGAAGCTAACACGGCGCTGGGCTGACAGGAAACAGGACGTATGGCCTCCAGCACCAGCATGCTCACGATGCTGTAAACATCTCCGTTCCCACCACCTTTAAGCTCAGGGCTCCATGCCTTCTCATCGCTGACTTGAGGAAATGATACCACAATATGAGGTAATTTTAAAAAATAAGAAGGTGTGAAACCTCATACGACATTTCTGTCAGTCTGTAGGACATTTCTCCATGTGAGTTTTGTGGGTTCGGGGTACAGCCAGAGGGTTTGGAAATGAAGGTGGTAGCGGCAGCCTGACCCACTGGTTTTGTAAAATCCACCACGGCATGTCCACAGGGAGTGGTCCCGACAGAGCTCGGGGAGAGTGACATCCCCACGTCTAGATGCTTTCCACTTATGAGTGAGGTGAGAACAAAGTGCTTAGCCGTGACAACCAGGGACCCAGGCAGCTGAATACAGCTGAGCAAGGCATCGTGAAGTGAAGCGTATCGATCACACGCACACACATCCACACCCAGGTCCCGCTGAATCTAAAAAAAAAACCCCCACATAACAGCTTGTGTCTATAAGCTCCCAAGGAAAGGGCCTGTCCTAATTAATAAAATGGCCAGAGTAACAGCACTTAGAACATTTAATTTTTTAAAGGCAAACACTTGAGGCTACATTTTAAGTCAGGCCTATTAACTGAATTCATTATATGTGTGAAAGGAGTTATGTTAAAAGGTCTTTTTAAACATCCTTTGGGGAAGGGAACAACAATAGTTCCTTTGTATAGCAAATGAAGACACTGCATAGCCTTTTTTTAAGAACTTTTTGAGATCATGGGTCCACTTTCATCATTCAATTCCTTAACTTTTGTTAGCATCTAATCAAAACTCACTGCACTACATAGAGAAGCAATACAACACTTAATCATGTACCCGAGTGTCCCACCAGGCACGACCTCACAAGACTTGTCTGTACATCTGGACGTTAAACCAATTCCTCTGAGCCAGGATCTTCCCTCATTTTCTCAGCTGTCAGAAGGTACAGCTGGTGGAAGACGCCCAGCCCTCAGGGTCCGCATGTCTAACACTGTCATTCTCTGTAAGAGGAAACCTACCCGGCTCCAGGAGTCACAGCTGGGGAGTCCTTCCCAGAGCACATGACCCTGTGGCCTTTGTGGGAGGCCAGCCAAGGAGCATGTGCTCTGGTTTTAAAGGGACCTTAGACTTACTGATGAGATACAGAAAAGAAAGATGAAATGTATAAACCTCCTGTCTCAAATCTAGGTGGATTCCCTAATGTGCAAAGTCATTCACTAACAAATGGACTAGACTGATGAGACAGAGAATGTGTGTTGTTGTTGATCCAGAGTTTTGTAAAAGAGCAAAGCAATGGCATTCTGCTCTTGGGGGGCTTAGAACTTAATATGGGAAGCTGCTTATTGCTGGCATTTTAAGAAATGTCTCTCAAGATCCCACTACACTGTCTTCATCTCAAATCTAAGTTTTCTGGGCATAGAGAAAGTAGCCTAGCAAACTGTAAAGATTTTCTTTAAGAAACCAATTCTTCAAAAAAAAAGGTGAAGGTGTCCTGTGCTGTCCATCTCTTCGGGGGTACCACGAGCAGACTGCAATGTGAACAGCCCACCCTGTGAGGTGACGTGTGGGCTGGGGTCTCACACACAGTCGGGACTCAGCCACTCTTGGGCGTGGTAAACGCTCACTGGCAGGCTTCTGTGAGAGAGGCTTAAGCCGGAGAGGGGAAGAGGTGAGATCAGTGGTTGTTTCACTCACCTCCGAGATGGACTTGACGAATCGGATCCCATCGTTTGCACCCTTCACCTTGGCCAGGCAGGCACAGAAGTAATCCCAGTAGTCCTTCTTGTTGCCCAGGAGGGTGGCCTTCTCTTTCTGATCGAACTGGGCAGAGAAAGGAGAGAGAGGACGTTCAAACACACTGCTGTTTATCCCACCATTTAATGATGGGTAATGACAACAGCTGCTTAGTTGCCTGGCACTGAGTGAGGCTCTTTATTGGCATTATTTTTACTTACTGATGAATGAGGGTGTTTTAGTCCCCAGTTTATAGGTGAGGAAACAGCCTAGGAGAGGTTAAGCAACTAGCTCAAGGTCATATGACCAGGGAGATTCAGGAATAACAGGCCCCTAAAGTGACCTCTGTGCATAGAGCTGGGTGGAAGACTCCAAAGATGCTATTAACACACGGAAAAGAAATGCAAGAGAAAAGTTCCAGGGCAACATGAAGAGTTATTAACAGTGCCTCGACATAGGGAAATGCGTTAGTGACACCTTACCCCAGTTATGCAACTCAAGTTTCAGTACTGTTTTAATATACATAGAATAAGTCCAAATAAATGTCAGCCACGAGTCATTTCAAAACCCAAACCAAAATGGGTGAATTCAGGGAAAAAAAAAGCCCATTAATACTTCCACAGTGTAAAACAATAGAACCAGTTGAAAAGGCGCATGACAGGTGAGACTTCGAGACACCGCGACACCTCCTCCAGTGGGCTCTCACGCCATACGCTCTGGTGGGAGGTGACAGTGCAGACTCACGGTGTTCAAATGATAGAGGTATCGTCCCATAACCTAGCGTTCTATGGCATTTTTTCTGGTTATAAAACATGTGCATACATTGTTAGGAGGTCTGGATAAAATAAACTAAAATAGAAAAGAAAAAATTATAATGCCTAATACCATCACCCTGAGATAAGTTTTGTTATTGTATTGGTCCATTTCCTTCCTACCTATTGTAGTTGCCTATATTTTTCCACATCTGCAGGTTCTGTAGATCTGTGCTTCTTGAACCGAGCAGATAAAAGCTCGGTTATACAGTGGATGTGTTACAAGAAAGCTTCCTGGGCTGACCTCAGAGGTCCTATTTAGCAGGTCAAGGTGGGAACCGAGAGGGCACTTCTGCCTTGCTCCCAGGTAATGCAGATGTTTCTGGTCTATGACCACACTTTGAGGAGAAAGGCTCTAAAATGGGGACTTCTGGATAGTCTTCAGAGGGCCCACAGCCTCCTGGAAAAGATGTGACCAGGTATGTATAACTATGTTTGGGGAGAGATTCCATAGCTTTCACTGGGATGCCAAAGGGGTATGGGATTGCCCCAAAGTGAAGATCTCTGCTATACAGAGACCTTGTGACCTGCATTAAGAGGACGTACATCTCTGAAGTGAAGCGACAGTCGCTCAGTCGTGTCCGACTCTTTGTGACTCCATGGACTGCAGCCTGCCAGGCTCCTCTGTCCATGGACTTCTCCAGGCAAGAATACTGGAGTGGGTAACTGTCCCCTTCTGCAGGGGATCTCCCTGACTCAGGAATCGAACCGGTATTTCCTGCATTGCAGGTGGATTCCTTACCAGCTGAGCTACCAGGGAAGCCAAAATCTCTGAAGAATGCTCTCAGTTCCCAACACCATCCTGAGGGGCAACAATCTGATTCCCCAGAGGATCACACTTGGAGGCTGGGGATAGCTCTGACCTTCAGTCTAACCAGGAGGGCTCAACAGCTCCACTAAGCTTTTGGAGTTGCGTCCTGTGTATTGGTGAGGCAGCCAAGAGGGAGACAAGAGACAACAGAGCAGAAAGCAACACATGGCAGGAGTCACTTACTTGGAGGAGGTACTCAAGTTTATAAGAAAACTTATGCAAGTTGGTGCTGTCATCTGTGATGGGTTCCCCTGCTTCCTTAGATTCTCTGCTTAGTTCTGTCACAGCATCTTTAAGACAACAAACAGGAACATGTAACCAGATGGAGTCTGCCCTCAGAGAGAGCAGCAGGATGACCCGGGGAAGCAGGAGTAAGTGGTCCACGATGGCAAAGCACTGTGCACACGTGGGTGCTGCGTAAACATCCGTGGGCTGGAACTCCGAGTCAGAAGGCACGAGGCTGTCCTGAGAGCCCGCCGACTCGGCACCTTTCTCGGTTGGCCCTGTAAGCCCACCAAGAAGGCCTCATAATTTGCAAGCAGTATTTGGACAAAACGTCCACTGCATGGACGAATCCTACAGCAGTCCCTAACACAGACTTCCTGAGGGCTTTATCCTCTACCCCACCATGTTTCTTGTTCTTCACCATAACCCCACTGCTCAGTACAGGTAGATCCAGGCTTCCTGAGGACCCAGAATGTGCAAACAGTGGTCATGACGACAATGGCAAGAGCAACACCACCATCTGCTTCTGCCAACTGAGTGCCGCTTAGGGGCCAGACCTCTGTGTGTCTTCCTTATTCAACAGAGTGCTGCGAGGCAGGAATTGCTTTATTTCAACAAATCTAAGATCCTCTTGATGAAAGTGAAAGAGGAGAGTGAAAAAGTTGGCTTAAAGCTCAACATTCAGAAAACAAAGATCATGGCATCTGGTCCCATCACTTCATGGGAAATAATGGGGAAACAGTGGAAACAGTGTCAGACTTTATTTTTTTGGGCTCCAAAATCACTGCAGATGGTGACTGCAGCCGTGAAATTAAAAGACACTTGCTCCTTGGAAGAAAAGTTATGACCAACCTAGATAGTATATTCAAAAGCAGAGACATTACTTTGCCAACAAAGGTCCATCTAGTCAAGGCTATGGTTTTTCCTGTGGTCATGTATGGATGTGAGAGTTGGACTGTGA
>NW_011495042.1:1723128-1749710 GCF_000754665.1 Bison bison bison | reverse complement strand
TCCTGTGGTCATGTATGGATGTGAGAGTTGGACTGTGAAGAAAGCTGAGCACCGAAGAATTGATGCTTTTGAACTGTGGTGTTGGAGAAGACTCTTGAGAGTCCCTTGGACTGCAAGGAGATCCAACCAGTCCATTCTGAAGGAGATCAGTCCTGGGATTTCTTTGGAAGGAATGATGCTAAAGCTGAAACTCCAATACTTTGGCCATCTCATGTGAAGAGTTGACTCATTGGAAAAGACTCTGATGCTGGGAGGAATTGGGGGCAGGAGGAAAAGGGGACGACAGAGGATAAGATGGCTGGATGGCATCACCGACTCGATGGACCTGAGTCTGAGTGAACTCCGGGAGTTGGTGATGGACAGGGAGGCCTGGCGTGCTACAATTCATGCGGTCGCAAAGAGTTGGACATGACTGAGTGACTGAACTGAACTGAACTGAAGATGCAATTGATTTTAAGATGAGCCGAATTTCATAGCTGTTAAAATGTGAAAAAAAAAAAATGGTACAAAGTAGAATTGACAAAGGTGGGCATTTTCATCCCCACTTCACAGACAAGGAGCTCACAGAGAGGTCAGAGCACTTGGCCAAAGATTAAGGGTGGCAAATGGCAGAGCTGGCACAAGAACCCTGGTTCTCTCAAGAGAATCCTGGTGCTGACCCCAGAGGTCCTCTCTTAACTTCTAAGACAATTTACTTACTAATGCAGAAAAAGAGGAGAAATCCCTCTGACACTCACAGCCCTTCTGTGGAACAGAGGGACTGTCAGAAGTTGGGTCTGGTTTAGACCCTGAGAAAAACATCCCCAGCTGAGATGGTTTGAGATATGCAAGACAAAACTGCCTTCACTGACAATTCTTGAAAGAAAAGGAGCCGTTAGAAAGCAGATGTGCCAAGGACTGAAGCTGGGCCTGAGCTGTTAAAAGTTAACCAACTCTGACCCCTCAGGCAAAAGGAGCCAACAGCAAAGACAGGTTCTTTGGGACTGAGTCTCACAACACGTGACCAATGTCCAGTGTGCCCAATGAGAAGCATTTGCCGTGGGGGCTCCAAGGGCCAGGGGCCAGGGACCAGGAAGGACACAGAGCCTTCCTCCTCCACCCTCAGGCAGGGCAAAGCTCACAACCTGACGTGGGAACTCCTGAAATGCAGAAAGAAGCCTTGGATATGGAATATGAAATTTCCTGCTCTAAACTCTGCCCGTTACCAACAGATGAAAGGAAAGGGTCTTGACAAAGTGTGATGCCTTTTGAAACTTCCCACTGAGGTGCTCTTAGCACTGCGTACTGGACACTGAGATGACCTGGGACGTGGGGGATGACAGACAAGGACAGCTCGTGGGGTGCAGAAGGGCAACTGAACAAAAGCAGCTGCCTGTCCTCTTCCCAGGCTCACGAGCTCTGCCACGGGCTCCTCCCTTCCTCTCTCTTCCCTCCAATCAGGACCCAGCTCCCAGAGTCCATCCTTGAGAACCGAGACTGAAACACAGAGAAGACGGTCCACTCTGTGGAGAAGGCTCTGAAGACCAGGACCAACTCGGATTTGCAGGGACTGTCACTGTACCTTCTGTGTGTGTGCGCATATGTGTGTGCGCATGTGTGTGTGTAGATTTAAAAAGGAAAGAGGCATCTCACACTGCAGCTGGATGTACACTGATGTGGTTAAGAGCGCAGCCCATGGCACCAGCTGTGTGTGCAAACCTAGGCTCTATCTAACGGGATGGGTGACCTTAGGCAAGTCACTTAGCCTCTCTGGGTCTGTTTCTACATCTGCAAAATGGGAATGAAATGGTTCCTGCCTCACAGGACCAAACGTGAGGACCCAGTGAGTTATTATCTAGGAGACTCGTGCCTGGCACAGTGAAATGCCACGTAATCATCAGCTAGTAGAGGCCCAAAGCTCTACATAAATAGGAGAGAAGCCTGAGAAAGTGATTTTTATCTCATCCAGTTTTGACCTCACAATGAATACTCCTGCGGCCTCCACTGGCCTGGAGCGACTGCAGTTGGTTATCACAGGTCTGAGCGGTAAGGAACCTGGGCCTTGAGTTTATTAGGAGTGTCACCAGGGCCCCCGTGACGTGGAAGAAGGGGGCACAGCACATCCGCTGGTGCTCCAGGGAGGCTCACAAGATCTGCCCTGGTGATCCATGAGGGATGGAAAACTTGCTAAAACTCTGACCCTCGAGACGGCACCAAAAGGTGGCCTTGGGCCCTGGACTCCGCAGTCAGTAGAGAATACAGCCCACTCCTCCAAGCCTGCTCTCCTCGCAGGCACCCCTGCCTGCTCTCCTTCTGTGCAGCCAAGGCCCACGAGCCGGTCTCTCTCGCTGGGCAACACCGAGCTCAGGAAAGGCTGGGAGGCAGAAGGCCCAACTGGAGTGAGTTCACCGGGGATCAGGTGGAAGAGCAAAACGAGAAAGGCAGGTATGTCGTCTTCCTACTCAGAGGGCGGGTGAATACTCCTTCACAGAGGAGCCAGCTCCAGCATTGCCCAGTGGTGTGCGTACACACACACACACAGACACACACACACTATAGTCAGACACAAAAACGGGTATCTGATTCTGTCTACACATTGCCTGTACAGTGTCTGAGACGAGGGCCAGGCAAGTTCCTCCAGCCTCACACGGGGTGGATATCTGAGCCCCAAATATTTCAGTGATGTGTGCCAAGGGCTCCGATTACCGTCGGTGTAAACAGAGATCACAGGGCTGAAACTCAGCTGGCCCCAGCAAAGCACAACCACAGCTCCCTCAGCGCTAAGCCGTACCTTGTAAATCGCGGATGATTCTCTGCAGCTGGCTCTCCGCGCTCGTGGACGCCATGGTGACCGTGACCGTCTGGGGCCACCTTTCCTGGTTGCGCGCTTCCTGCCCGGGGCTGCTCAGCAGCGGTCAGACTCCATGGTGGCACCTGCACAGGGAGGAGGCCGTGGAGGAAGGGGTCACAGACAGACTTAAAATCAGCAGGAGAGGGACGCTGCTCTGGGAGCAACGTCACCCCGTCTGGGCGTCTCCTCTGAACGGGAAGGGCTGAACCCTTCTGCGAGAGCCTTGCTCTGAAACACTTACATTCTCTGAGACACTTACATTCAGGCACAATGACCTGGTCTGGCTGGGGCTTCAGAAGAAACAAGATCAACTAAATAGAGCCATCTATTCTTTCCGAGCTCCCCTCCCAGGCTGCCCTCTTAGGCAGGCCTGCCTCACTTTCCACCTTTAAGAACCTCCCAGCGGCTCCCCTCACCCCGCTACACCGAGGCCAGAACTAGTCCAGCCCCCCACTCACTGCAGCTAGGCCTAAGGTGCGGCCATTCCAGCTCTGTCTCTTCTGTGCCCGGCCCTCCCAGGCTGCTTTTGGAGGAATGGTCGGTAACCTCTGGCCAGCAGCAGCCATGGAGGGAGAGGCTGAGGACACATACCCTCAGGGCTTCTGGACCAAGGAGAGCCTGGCTTGCCTCTTGGGGAGGTCTGTGGCCTCCAGCCGCCCAGCGTCCGGCTCAGCCGGGGAGGGTAGACACCAGGGGCTACCGGGGGCCTGCACAGCCAAGGGACGTGTCTATTTTAAGCATGGTTACAGTCCTCTCGCGGCTGGTGAGTCCCGAGTTACCAGTGCCACTTGGGCAGCTGCTGAAGTGATGTAAGGACACAGCGGTGGCAGGAGACCAAAACAGAGGAGGAGATCCGAGCAGCATCGGAAGGAGGTATGTACGCCACTGAATCCTCCTTTCAGAACCTCTAATCCTTGCCTTAGATGGCTGATGCAAAGGCGTAATGTTTGCTGGCAAAATCAGCTGGCAAGACGAGAGGTGGCCAGAGTAGCCACCTGTGCACTGGGCCTGCGAGGTGCTTTACACACTCAGTCATTTTAACCCTTGGCAGTACCCTGGGGCCGGGGGAGGGGCAGACAACGTGCAAGGGAGAACCTGGGTGCAGAGAAGCTGTGTAACTCGTCTATGGCCCGGGCCAGCAGGGAGGGGAACCCTGGTCAGTCTGGACTCAACCCCTTTAGCTCTACAACGCAGCCACTGTCGCTACAGCGAACGCTACCACTTCCACTGGCTTCTGGGAGCGGCTCCGAGCTCCAGGGCCTCTCACGTGTGCCGCCAGCCTGAGTGCTTCAAACATGAGCTGGCCCAGGAGACTAGGCAGGAGGAAAAACGGTTGAGAACTGCAAGTTCCCAAATATTTACAAAAGCATTGCAGGTCAGCCTGGGGCCCAGGGAGGGGCTGTCATGGCGCAGATGTCCCGAGGCCTATTTTTAACTCACAAGCCGGCGTGGCTGTGACTCAGGGAAAACAAGGCCCAAAGAGGGCTTCTCCTGCCTAGAGGAACTAGACAGGCACACGCCAGCACCACACCCCCAGGAATTTCAGACACAGAGCCCCGGAGGGCCACGGGATCCACAGACTCCGCCAAAGTCCCCAGTAAACGTGCTGGCACCCCACCATCAAAGTGAGGGCAGGCTGGTTTATCGGAAGCCAGCCTGCCCTTCCCTGGGCGGTTCTCTGGGTCCCTGCTGAACACAAAGCCCAAGCCGGGACCAGCCAGGGCCCTAGAGAGCAGCAGCCCAGGATGGGTCAGACTTGCGCAGCGGCCCTGCTGCCTGAGACACTTGGCTCCTCCCACAAGGAAGAGCCGGTCAAAGACCACCACTGTCAACGCGCGGCTGCCCAGCACCGCCCTGCCAAGTTCAGTCTGGGGTTTCAGGGCACACAGGCACCGTCCAGCCCTGGAGGAGCTTGGCTGTGTGCCGACAAGACAGACAGGAAAGCGTTCAGATATGCAGATAAGGCACAAGAGGTCCACGCAGAGATATGATCGAAAAGTTATGAACACTCAGGGGAAGGAATGACCCAAGGATACACACAACACATGATGTTTGCCAAGTGAAAGAAGCCAGACTGGAAAGCCATCTACCTTACAATTCCACGTGCGTGCTATTCTTACAAAGGGGAAGCTCTGGGGAGAAATCAGATCTACTGCTGCCGAGGACTGACGGGAAAGGGAGGGTCTGACTACAGGAGAACTACAGGAGAACATGCAGAAATCTGGGGACCAATTCTGTTCTGTCTTGATTATGGTGGTGGCTACGTGACTGTGTACATTTGACAAACGTATGTGTCGAACCTCACTTACTGTGCATTTTATCTCAACAAAAGAAATAGCAGCACTGGGATGAATTTAACAAGATGCAATGGGACCCGAGGAAGGGAATGTTCATTCCACTTGGGGAAGGGAAAGTGTGGTGGACACTCTGTGATGGCGACTGGGTTGGGCAAGGCCTAAAAAATGAACAGGAGGTCATTGAAGAGACCCGAGGAAGAAAGGGCGTGACAGGTGTCGAGGCCACGTCTGTACCTGCATGCCTCTTATTTGATTATGGTCAACAGAGAGCCCTGTAGCTTCGGGGGAAAATGACCTTGAAAGATGATGACCTGGAGAGTCCACTGGGTCTGTGTGCATACTGAGAGCTGGGGGAGACCCAAACAGGAGGGGGAGGGAGGAACCTGGAAAGGAAGTCCTGACAACCACATACTCTGAGTCACCTCATCCAGGCTCTAGCTGGAATACCACACGAACCATACAACCAACCTCGATTTCCTAGAAACCAGCCCTCTTTGGAGCTTGGCACAAGGGTAACAGTATCTGTAAACCAAACTGGCATCTTGGCAGCATAAGCCTGAACAGACAGAAACATGCTCCTTCTGGACCTCCTGGTGCTTTGGTGAAGCTGCAAGTGTCAGCCCGAGCCCAGGAGGCCTTCTCTGCCTGAATCCTGGCGCTGCCCCCCTCTGCCAAGGCCAAGCTCCCAGGTCATGGGGTGAGCTGTGCCCAAGCACTGATTACAAGAGCCTGCATCACCACCAAGGTAAAAGCCCTGGGTCTATAGGTCACAGCAGGCTTCCCCACATGGCTGTGGGTCACCACCTCCCAGGGTTTCAGGAAGCAAATGGTCTCCATAGGAATGCTAGTTTCATGGATTTGAAAGAATGACTCAGTATTCTGGCCTCCCGTTTCCTGATCCTGAGGTTTTTACTGAACTTCAAAAGACAGAATGGGGGCAGTCCCCCTCCACTCTATTTCCTCGTATCTCTAGACGAGCTTGCCCTTTGGCTTAGGGATGAGCTGTTTTTATGCCTAACACTTTTGACACCAAATGTGTGGCTTTTCCCCCATACCAATATCTAGTTATCACCACTGGGTGTCCTGCAATTTAATTCAACTGGTTTTCTTTTTGTCCATGCCACATGGCTTATGGGATCTTAGTTCCCTGACCAGGGATCAAACGCAGGCCTTCAGCACTGAAAGCTCGGAGTCCTAATCACTGGACCACCAGGGAAGTCCTTCAATTCAATTCTAACTCAGTTATAACTAACTCTAATTCTAACTCTGGAGTCAGTGCAGACCCCACAGGTTAAGGGTTCAGTCCACAAGACTGCCCGGGCTTCAGACACCAGTCACAAGCCCCAGTACCTGTCACTACCTGTACTTCTGACCACCCTCTATTGTCCCCTTCTCCTCCCACCTTTAATCTTTCCCAGCATGAAGGTCTTTTCCAATGAGTCAGTTCTTCACATCAGGCGGCCAAAGTATTGAAGCTTCAGCTTCAGCTTCAGCATCAGTCCTCCCAATGAATATTTACCATGGATTTCCTTTAGGATTGACCGGTTTGATCTGCTTGCAGATCAAGGGACTCTCAGGAGTCTTCTCCAACACCACGGTTCAAAAGCATCAGTTCTTCAGCACTCAGCTTTCTTTACAGTCCAACTCTCACATCCATACATGACTACTGGAAAAACCATGGATCTATTCCATGACTAGATGGACCTTTGTCAGCAAAGTAATGTCTCTGCTTTTTAATATGCTGTCTAGGTTGGTCATAACTTTTCTTCCAAGGAGCAAGCATCTTCTAATTTCATGGCTGCGGTCACCATCTGCAGTGATTTTGGAGCCCGGAAAATAAAGTCTGTCACTGTTTCCCCATCTATTTGCCATGAAGTGCTGGGACCAGATGCCATGGTCTTTGTTTTTTGAATGCTGGGTTTTAAGCCAGCTTTTTCACTTTCCCCTTTCACTTTTATCAAGAGGCTCTTCAGTTCCTCTTCACTTTCTGCCATAAGAGTGGTGTCATCTACATACCTGAGGTTATTGGTATTTCTCCCAGCAATCTCAATTCCAGCTTGTGCTTCGTCCAGCCTGGCATTTCACATGATGTACTCTGCATAGAAGTTAAATAAGCAGGGTGACAATATACAGCCTTGACATACTCCTTTCCTGATTTGAAACCAGTCTGTTGTTCCATGTCCAGTTCTAACTGTTGCTTCCTGAACTGCATACAGATTTCTCAGGAGGCAGGTAAGCTGGTCTAGTATTCTCATCTCTTGAAGAATTTTCCACACTTTGTTGTGATCCACACAGTCAAAGGCTTTGGAGTAGTCAATAAAGCAGAAGTAGATGTTTTTCTGGAACTCTCTTGCTTTTTCTATGATCCAACGGATGTTAGCAATTTGCTCTCTGGTTCCTCTGCCTTTTCTAAATCTAGCTTGAACATCTGGAAGTTCTCGGTTCACATACTGTTGAAGCCTCGCTTGGAAAATTTTGAGCATTTCATTACTTAATGTATGACTGATGAAATCACTGGCTACTGGTGATTAACTTCAGCCCTTCTGAAGGGGGGTCTAAGGATGGGGCTGAAAGTCCTCTAGCAAGCAGCCCTTACCAAGACACCACCTATAGGGGCCCAGGAAGAGTCAACCTTACTAGCATAAACTGCCTGTGTGGTTGAAAGGGTTTTGTTTTGAATAACAAAGGACACTCCTATTACTCAGGAAATTCCAAGAGTATTAGAAGTTCTGTGCCAGGAACCAGGGACAGAGACCAAATATGTGTTTCCTACTATATCCTGGGGATCCCAGACTTCTGGCATGAACCAGCATGGTCCTGACCTCTACAACCCACTGCAAACTGCTCTCCTAACTCGGGAGACACTCAGAGATTGCTCGGTCCACGCCATGGGCTCCGGGGCTCCAGCACCTTGCAAGGACCCCACAGTGCAAATCACCTCCAGGAACCCAGTGTCCTTGTGGATGACATTGTAAACACCTCCTTCACTAGTTTCTGGCAAGCTCTTTCAAATACCAAAGAAATTTATTTTATAAAATTTGAGGGAACAGTGGAGTCTCTTGCCAACAACACAAAATTATGTTTAAGCTTATCCGGAATGTCTGAAAGCATCCAATCTTCTGATAAAGACAAAAAGGGACTAAACACATTTTTAAAAATTCTTATTTATTACCTGGGACTACTGGCTGGCTTCCAAGTCACAACCGAGGAATTATTTTAGAGGTGAAGGACCTTCCTCGACTTCCAAATTCCTCCCACACCTGCCCAGTTGCCCTAATGCCTTAAACAACAGAGACAGCAGTTCAACCTCAAATTAAGATACAAAGACGCTGACTCATATAAACTTCTTCACGCTATGGTACAAATGACTAATACTCCTAATGTGGCCCAGAAGCTAACTCTGGCAGGAACAACACCATGCCAACTGGAAATGGGCACTTGCCATCTGCCTCTACAAGGATTAAGTCACTCTAGCCACCGCAGTCACTGACCTTCAACACACTCTGACTGGAGTTCAGGATGGAGATCAGGAATGAGGCACTCTGTACTCTGGGAAACCAGCAGAGCAGGCCTGCAGATAGGTATCAACAGATATTTTCAGGAGGAGATTTTACGAGCCCAAATCTTACATCTTCTCATATCTAGAAAAGACTAGGTCGTTCACGACTGGCTGCGAGCCTTTGCCAAGATGCGTGCTCAACTGCATGCACCCCCTTCCACTAAAATCATGTACAGTACTGACCTTAGCCGCTACCTCTGTGGAGCAGTTCCTCAGCTACCTGAGACGCTGTCTCCCAGGCTAAACTTCTTATTTTGCCCCAGGTAAAACTTAACTCATAACTCTCACGTTGTGTATATATATTTTTTCAGTCGACAACAGCATCTGAGTAGCCATGTTGGGAAAGACGGATAAGAAAGGAAGAAGGTGTGGGCACAGGAGACAACCTCGCCCGGCCTGCCAGATTTGTTCTGCTTGCTCCCAACACAATAGCTAAGACGTGACCCAGACAGGGCACCATATGGCGGGCTCCTCCCCGACTCCTGGACAAGGTGGAGCATACCAGTTGTCAGTTCCACCCTGACCAGGAAAGAATGTGAACAAGGACAGTTCGGACCAGTCAAAAGCAGAAAACTCTTTCTGAAGAGTCATTGCCTTGACTGGCTTCAGCACACCCAACAGCATCTATCCAGTTGCCACCTATGGGAAGGGGGGCATTTGGCTGGTACCTGCGGCTGTGAAGGCCTGGAGGTCTTGGGGTCAGTCAGCGCTGAAGCAGTCAGTGGGCAGGCAAGTTGACCTCTCCAGAGCTTCAAGACAGTGCCTAGGAGAGTGCTGGAGAGCCTGTCAGAGGTCAGTTCAGAGGCTGATGCTTCAACGCACGTGAACAAAGCCTCATTAGGTGACTCAATTATGTCTGAAGACCTACAGTTAAAGCACTGACTAACTGCGGGCCTGGGTCATCTAGCCCAAACACTCATTCCTCATAGTCATCTCTTCTTTCTTAAAGGAAATGAAGACTTGAGCCTTGGCCATCACTTCTTGCACCCTTTCTTGGCCCCCTCCCTCCCACCAACAATTTCAGATTTCTTGGTCACTCCTCCTGGAACAAAACTGGCCCCAATTCCAGTTGGCTGACCCAGGAGAACAGGGTCAAGAGGGACTTGGGGGTGTGAGGTGCTGCTTCTGGGCTTGGAGAAAGCCGTCTTTTTTAGGAAGGTGGGCAGTTGCTCAGGAAGGAGCCATACATCCATATTTGGGGGTGCAGGGCCAATGTCTGGCCACTGGAAATCCCAGAGGAAACATCCAGAACCCTATTAGGAAGGCAGGATCAGGTTCACCTTGTGAAATATCCTTTCCCTATTGTGCACCAAATCATGCAGTAAAGATCATGCCATGACTGTGGGAAACCCATGGTACATTCGGTTCAAACTATTTTGAGGCAATGTTAGCTTTTCTGTCTTCGGGAAGTTTTCTGACCTCTTCCTACGTGTGTGTGTGTGGGTGTGTTTTCATGTGCAGTGTAGAGAGGTGTTACCCTTTACCTTCCTCCACAGAGAAGATGGGCAAGGAGAAGAACAGACATTCTCAGTGGCTACCTTTGGTCGAGGCTTCTAAGCCCTGCTCTTGACCCAGGCTGCAGATGCCCTGGAAAAGGCACGTGGGGCTACAGTTCCTTCCAGTTCTGCATGAAGCCACCGCCTCTGATTTAGCTCCCAGCCCACCCTGCCCCTCTCACACGGATTCTCCTCTTGGCCTATCCCTCTGCAGACCAATGTCTTGCTTAGAATGCTTTTTCCCTTCAGTTTTTCCTTTGGATTCCAAGGGTTCCCCTAACCTGGCTTTCTGCCCCAGGCCAAGGCTGTAGTACTCCAGTACCTGCCTTTGGGCCCTGGAACCAGCCACACGGCCACAGATTCTGCTTAAGTCTGTCTTTGGAAACACACTGACACACACATCCTCATCCCTGCAGAGGATCTGGCCCAACTAGAAACAGGCACCTGGGTTCTTTCAAATGCCACAGAGACATGTGTCAACAGGAAGGACCACTGGGAGCCACTAAAACCAACAGGAGAACTGACTCCAAAGTGAGGAAGAGGGGAAAACCACCTTCTACCCAATGCAGCACGGCTCTGTCATCTTGATTTTCTGAAAGTCAGGGAGCCCATGTGCGTGGAGGCTGAAGCTCTTAAGGAGAGAGTATCGTGACACCTCTAAAAACAGCAGGATAAACACAAAACCATGGAAACAGTTCAAAACTCACCCTACTGATTTATTTAGTTATTCAAACAGATGCTATTAAACCAAGAGCTTTAAAAACAAACAAAAACAGAAACCTGGCATTAAGATCACAAATGGGAAATACTGTTTATCTTTTGAGCAACACAGTAACATTCAGCAGATGAGCAGGATCAGTAGATGAGCAGATGCTGACAAGGCCAAACTCCATCTGTGCTCCCAGGAGGCTTCTGGTTAATGAATCCTACCTGCTCTGCTGCCTGGGCCTGCTCTAGTGAGTGTGGCTCCAGCCTGAGTTCCATCAGTGATTTTTACCACAGCACCACAGCTGGACAGTATGCTGCCGCCGCCTCAGGATTAAAGACACTCGGGTTTTGAGTCACCAAAGTTGCCCTTGGAATCACCTGAAAACACAGGTTACCCATTATCCAAGCCTCTCCCCTAAAGGGAACAGGGGGCCTGCCATTTCTTGAGTGCCTACTGCATGTTCTAGCGGTAGCAGCCCACAGCCTCAGGGATCAACACGGGACAAAATCACCAGCTGCTCTGATCTTGTACTGTTTTGGGTGGTTCCTCTCATAACACACATCTGCGGGGTCCATCTCATCCCCAAAGGACCAGCTTAAAAGTGTGGCTCCTGAACCCATCTGGTATCCCCAAACCGCCGGCAAAGGAGCAAAGACCATCCGAAGAGCAACTGGAGGATGGACTCTAAAGCAACACAACAATAATCGGAGCAAACTATTAATTGTAGAATCACACAGGTGAGTGGACATTCACGGCACAATTTTTTCAATGATTCTGTATGTTTATTTTCCTAATAAAGTGACTGAAGAGAAAATAAAAACTAAATGAAGCACCACACAAA
This sequence comes from Bison bison bison, assembly GCF_000754665.1. Lineage (NCBI taxonomy): Eukaryota > Metazoa > Chordata > Mammalia > Artiodactyla > Bovidae > Bison > Bison bison. The sequence goes on along the minus strand of NW_011495042.1, from coordinate 1,737,978 downwards.
GAACACTTTAACAGAAGCAGAAAATATTTGTCCTAAAGCCTTTTCAGATTCTTTCAATCAAAGAAGACCACGTCCCATCACTGAGACAATTACCTCTGATTTCCAGGGTAACAACAGTAGTAGCTCATCACTGGTAGAGGACATTCAACAACTTGTGAGCACAACTCTTATGGGAGGGAGGGTCAAGTAGAACTTACTCAGTATGGGCCCACTTCAGAGGGCAGGAGCCACTGAAAGCAGAAAACCTCAGCGTGACTGCTCTTCCCTCAACCCCCTACAATACCCAGCAGCCCGCATTAGGCAGATGGCATAGTTAAGCTTGTTGCAGAGGCGACCATAAGGCTGAAGTGGCAGGAGAGCAGCGAGCAGATTAAGGCCTGATCCTCTGCCCTCAAAGAGCCCCTGACCCATTTCTCAGTTTGGGAAGGAAACTGCTGTGGTAAGACAAGTACAGGAGCAGAGAGGCTGTGGCCAGCGCAGGCAGCGCTCATTTTTTTTTTGCGGACGGGACAGCGGATGGAACTGAGAAGAGTGACAAAGGGCATCGGAGGATACAAATGCACTGAGAGCCACGTGGTCAAAGTGCCAACCACACACGCTTTTCTCACAAAAATAAAACCCAGCCTTCCCACCTAGGTTCTTAACAACATGGACTCTAGCCTGAGGCCGGTGCAGCCACCCCACTACTCATAAATCCACAGGTGTTTCAGGAACAATCACCTAGGGGTTATCTGGAAACTCTGCACCGGAACACAAGCCGCTGAGGGTCAATAGACTAGGCCGTGGCCTGGGATGGCACAGGATCAATAAACCGTCCGCTGACCGACGGGAGGAGAGACCCCGGCAAAAGCTAAGTTCTGGAGTCTTGCAAAGTTAAGGGGTGGGCTGTCCCCGCCCAGCTGAGGCAGGAAGTACGCTTCTTAAGGTCAGCGGCCTCTTAGACGAGGCAAGCAGAAAATCGGGACCTGTCCTGTGCTTACAGACTCCAAGACTCGTTTAGGGACCACACATGGTGGCCTCCTTGGCGACCCCACGGCCGAGGGGAGTCTTGGAACTGGCGCTTGGAGGGGGCGGAGGGTGTCTGTCTTTCTAATTGATGATCAGAGGAGGTCTGGGTTCTACCGTCAGATCCATCAGCCCGAGGTGCTTCCTAAGCCCGCTGGGCAAGGGTTCGGGGCTCCGACAGGGTCTGTGGAAGACTCGGGAATGGGAAGGGACGTTAAGGGCAACAGGTGACAAGTCGCGCCCGGAGGGAAGGTCTCCGCTCCGAAGACAGCAGCTAGAGGTGCCCCCTGAGTCTGGCCGGCCCTCCGCAGCACTTACTCGCTCGTGGGTCCAAGGCGTGACAGAACCGAAACTTTCTGCGGCCAAGCGGAAGAGTACGAGAGCTCAGCGTAAGCGGCCATGATACGCTGACCCCTCCGCAGACAGGCGCGGACTACAACTCCCGGCGTGCTCCACAGGGCCGCTGTCTACAACTCCCATTGGACTCCATGGGCAGACGAGCGCAAACTACAACTCCCAGCATGCCCCGCAGAGTTGCTGTTTACTACTCACACAGGTCCTAAGGGGCAGCCGGCCTTAAATTAACTCTTGCAGTCTCTGGGGGCATGCTGGTCTATAAACATATCCCTGGGATCCTGCAGGCAGTGCTGTCCGTATGTGGCTTTTAAGAACTTGAATTGTGACTAGAGCTGAACTGTACATGTGCTGTTAAGTACAAAATACACCTGAGTTCCAAAAAAGTGTAAAATAGCTCACAAACATTTTTATATTGATTGCATGTTGAAATGATAACTTTTAAAAAATTTATTGGGCTAAATAAAAAGCATTATATATTGCTGGGTCTAATGGTCTGTCTTTTCATCCCCTTTGGTACTTAACACAGGGATCTGCTTAAAAGCAGTGCTCAAAAACTGTTAATGAATGAACTACCTCCCCCAACTTCTCCATGCTCTCTGCCCAATTTCTATTCATGGTATATTTTCTGTTGGTAAGTTGTGAAGCACTCTGAGTCTACACTCAACAGAACAAAATGCATTCATTAGTAATGACTGGGCACAAGAGAGGAGAGCAGTTGTACGTGGAGTACTTCAGTCTGTGGCTGTCCTCCATTCCTTGGCCCTGGCAGCACCATCCCTTTCTCTTGGCCCGTTCTCACCATTTTCTCTTGAAAAACTTTTCTACCGCACAGGATTTATCCACCCTCTTTTCTAATCCCTGCAACTGTCCAGTTCCACCTGCCCATCTGTTGCCCATGTGTTCTCTCTGATGCTCAAGGCTAATTTTCTGAAAATGATAAAGTCAAGAAGCCAGGCCACCTTTGTCATCCTTTGGTCCTTCCAGCCACACTCTTCTGTGGAGGGGGTCGCATGGGGGGGGGTACAACCCCACACCTAAGATCGGGGATGACCCCAAGGTGAAGAGGGGGCTGTGCTCAGAATAACTTGGTGAGGATTTAGGATAACTTTCTTCCCCGTACCAAAAGTCCCTCCAAATCTGTCAAATATATCCTATCAAGTTTTCAGGATGCCTGAAATTCCCAGCATTCCTTCTGATTGGAGGGTTGACCTCTGCTAGGTCCCTGTTCAGGCACAGTGGGTCCTGAGACACACTGAAGATGGAAAACTCAAGTGCTAGGCCAGGGGAGAGATAGGGAGGGACAGAAAACTGAGGCTAGGAGCATTCAAAACAAATTTGGCCTCCTGGGCAATGTCACCTAAGGCCTGAGCGGAGCCAATTTCCTACCATCCTGACCCATACAGAGCTTGTTCCATGCTTTATCTCTAGTCCTCCTTCTGTATCACTCCATTCACCCAAGAACCTAACCCAGATCCCTCATAAACAGAGAGCTTTTAAAAATCTTAAATAATGGTATTTCCCTGGTGATCAGTGACTATAAATCCATGCTCCCAATGCAGGGCCCAGGTTCGATCTCTGGCGGGGGAACTAGATCCCACATACCACACTAAGAGTTTGTGTGCTGTAACTAATGATTCTGATTGCTGCAATGAAGATCAAAGACCCTGAGGGCTACAACTAAGATCCAGCACAGACAAGTAAATAAATAATAAAAGAATCTTAAATAATCATCTTGGGTAGAAATGAGGAGAACATAAACAGCCCAAGGTAAGTCAGTACATGCTAATCTTTTATTTGCATCCATGATACAGTGATGGTTTCTATATTTTATGAGATGATTTTTAAGAGTAATTCATATTTGTCCTGTCACAGGCAGGTTTCACAAATGAAAGCCATGCGTTCAACAAACCAGGCACTGTCTGGGCTGGTGAGCCCATTGGCTGGTGCCTGTTGTTGAGTGGAAGATGTAATGTAAGCAAGTGTAGGAAGAAGAAACAAAAGTGGAAAAAAGCTAAAAAGATGATCTCCTATCCACTTAACCAACCATAAACACTGCTGGGCACTGAGGGAGGTTCTAGATATGCACAATGGGGTTCGTGCCCTCAAGGAACCTCCACTCTGGCTGGGGTCACCTGGGGTCATCTGAGGTCCGGGGCTGCCCTGGGCTTGGAGGCATGTTCCTATTTAGAGATCAGCATGGTTTCTCTCTTGCTGATTTTGTCCGAGAGAGGGTGGAGGTGGAAATGCTGTGAGGAGTTTCTTCCCTTGGCGCTGTTGTGGGTTTTTAATGCTCCAGGAATGGCAGGAGGTCTACAGCCCTGAGTCCAGGGCATCTCTTTTTTGACTGGATAAGAAGGGACAAGCCCACAGTGGCCCAGCTCAGGTTCAATAGTGGTAGAGGGAGGGGAAAGGAGGAGCTTGTCGTCCATGAAGAGTGTGGCCAACGAACATGGAGTGTGGTCGCTGGGTTGCGGCTTGCAGGCTGCTTCCTTCAGCAGTCCAACCCAGGGTCCCTTTCTGGTAGGGTGGGTGCCCCTCCATCTTCCCATTCATTTCTCTCTCTCTCTCTCTGTGCCTCTTCCCTTGTATTCTCTAGGAGCTAGATTAGGAGAAGACTCTGGATTAAAGATTACCCTAGACTACTGGAGGGCCTAAAACATCGCTAGAAATGCAGAGACAAACATGATTGTACTGATGAAGTGCTCCCAGGGATATGGCTGTATGTATTGACTCAGGGAAGTATCTTGGGATATGAAGGAATGGGATGGGCTGAGGAGACCATGGAGTGAGGTTCTCAAAGGCCGTGCTCAGCGGTGACACAAGATCCCCAAACCTGCCTTCTAAGAAGAGTGGGCTCAAAACCAGCTCTGATTTAGCAAAGTAGGTGGGTGATGGAGTCCTCTGCCCTTCTGCTCCCTGGGCTCAGTCCGCCCTCTGAACAGAATTTGAATACAGTTTTAATAACATCAGCTTGAAGGAGTGCGGGATGATGAGCCTGACCAGAAGCTCATAGGCTTAGCTCTGCCCCCATAGCTATCTGTCTCCTTCCTCTGCTCTTCCTTTCTTCCATGGTGAGTGATGGCCACGCCAATCGATTAGCAAATCCATGGGAGTTTTGTTGTTTAACAACTGCACCAGCCAGCCCTCCCCAACAGATGCTACAGGCATAATTCTAAAAACTAGACCCTCACTCTTCCCCAGTCAGGTCAAACTCCTTCAAGACTGGCTGCCCAGGGGCAAAGAGATCATTGAAACTGGAGCAGGAACTTCAGGGGAAATGCTGTATAAACCCTCTAGGCTCTAGGTGAGGGCTCTACTGTTGTTTAGTTGCTATGTCATGTCCAACTCTGCGACCCTGTGGACTGTAGCCTGCCAGGCTCCTCTGTCCATGGGATTACCCAGGCAAGAATACTGGAGTGAGTTGTCATTTCCTTCTACATGAGATCTTCCTGACCCAGGGATCAAACCTGTGTCTCCTGCGTTGGCAGGCAGATTCAACAAGCATGTGTTGAATGCCTGCTGAGTGCAAAGTCTTGCTCAGGAGACTGTGGAAGTCTCTGGAATTCCCATTTTCAAGGAGTTGCAGCCAAATGTTCTTAACTGGGGTGCATGTCAGAATCACCTAGGGAGCTTTTCCAAACGCCCTACTCCAGAGTGAATCAGGCTCACAGATTGGGATCAGGTCTGTGGGGTAGGGGAAAGCTTAGAGGGTGGTTTTCATCTATGTCCTTTGATGTGAAGCTCTGGGATATTGTAAGAAATAGGCAGTGTACCACTAAATAAAAACGATGGGCAAGGTAAGCCACTGCCACAGAGAGAGAGAGACGCAGTGTGCTCTGAGAGTGGAGACTAGCAAAGAAAAGCTAGTATTGGTAAAGAAGCAGGCTGGGGCAAACAGGGTGGAATGTGTCACATGGTCCTGGCTCCCCCACAAGCACATCAGAACACGGGCGGCAGCTGTTACTTTTCTCTGCACCCAGTACAGTGACAGGACACTGGGGCCCTGCTTGGCAGGTGCAGGCCCAGGTTCCCACCATCTGGGAGTTTCCAGTGTGATGGGGCAGGGAGAGCAGACATCCGTGGGTGCAACTACAACACACTGGAAGGGGACAAATGCTATTTCAGAGGGACAGGCAGGGTGCCTCGACACCACAGAGACTGTTCTCCTAATGTACGGATTGCAGATGCCTTACCGAGGGTGCTGGTGTTTCAGATAGGGCCTGCCGGTTAAGGAGTAGAAGGCCCAGCATGACAGAGGACCAGAGGAGACTGGGAGAAGGGTGTTTGGGAAAGGACCAATGTGGTCTTTTGTGATTGGGTTCTAGGCTGCTTGGGGGGTGAAGATTTATGTTGGATCAAAATTGGATGTGAGAGCTGGACCATAAAAAAGGCTGAAAGCCGAAGAACTGATACTTTCCAACTGTGTGGCTCTGGAGAAGACTCTTGAGAGTCCCGCGGATTTCAAGGAAATCAAACCAGTCAATCCTAAAGGAAATCAACCCTGAATATTCCCTGGAAGGACTGATGCTGAAGCTGAAGCTCAGATACTCTGGCCACCTGAGGCAAAGAGCTGACTCATTGGAAAAGACCCTGATGCTGGGAAAGACTGAGGACAGAAGGAGAAGGGGGTGACAGAGGACAAGATGGTTGGATGGCATCACCGACTCAATGAACTTGAGTCTGAACAAATTCCAAGAAGTAGTGAAGGAGAGGGAAGCCTGGTGTGCTGTAATCCATGGGGTTGCAGAGTCAGACACAACTTAGCGACTGAACGACCACAAAAATTAGAAAGAATGGAAAAGTTAGTTGACACCAGATTGAAGGGGTCTTTATTTACATGCAAATAAAGTCTATGGTATTTGGGCTTTATCTGAACCTAATGTGAGGGTTTTGAAGTGCTGTGATATCAATGCAGAGGACACTTGGTGGGGAAAGAAATGAGCAGCAGGAAGATGCTGAGGATGTGAGGCTGTTTGGGGAGGAAGCCACAGGCATGTGAGAGATACTGGGAAGGTAACATCAACAGGACCTGGCCGTGGGCGTGGAGGGAAAGGAAATGCAGGGCTCCAAGATAACCCGGCTTGTGGAGAAAGCTGGCACCGTCAACCAGGAGCAGGAGAACACTTTAGGTGGAACGTGATGGATCGGAAGCGTCAGTTCAACATCGACTTGGAGAGGAGGAGGTGCTGGAGGAATCTTCACCCTGGATGCCTTCAGCAAGGTGGGTGTCCAGTCATCTGGGCCCTCAGGGCTCGACTGTTGGCACCTGGAGGGTAGTATCTGCATCTCATTCCTCTTTATAGCTTCCACATAAACGCCTGTAGAAGGTGGCACTTACTGCATTCATTCTTTCAATAAAAGATTTACAGACTAAATTTGCAAGTAGCCAGTTCATGTGCCGGACGCTGGAGCTATGGTACAGGGCACATCTCTGGTCCAGCTGTGGGAATTCAGAATCCACGTTTCACTCTGACTGTGCTTGTTTGCAGGTGTGATCACTTCTGCTCTGCAGACAGCCCCATCCAGAGCCACCACCTCCAACACCGGGCGACAATCCTACAGTCAGGGAGGGAACACCGTCTTGCCAGCAGCCTAGAGCTGCACAACTGAATTCCAGACCCTCGTCAAGTCCTGAAGGACGCTTCTTTCCCAGAAGCCTTTCGCATTTGAGAGTCTCCTGACCTCATCAAGGATGAGAAATCCATGTTTGAATGAAGGAACAAAGGAGAAAAGATTTCCTCAAAATCTAAGAAGCATTTTTCTGGATGGCAATGTAAGATTTCCAGGTGGGGAACTTTTCTGCAGAAGAGGGGGCCCGTAGGACCCCCTGGTGTAACGTACTGCTGTCATCCACCAGCCGCAGCTGTAGCGTTTCCCAGCCTGGTGCCCTCCATCTCCTTCCTGCCCCACCAAACTCCCCTTCAATAGAAGGAGATGCCCTCGTAGGTGAAGGCACCTGGGGGGTGAGGTGACGGAGGAAGGCTGGGCGCCTGCTGCCGGCACAGCCAGAAGCGCCGGAGCAGACTTTTGAGGTGCCTGCGGAACTTGACCCCGACGAAGACGTAGAGCACAGGGTTGAAGCAGCAGTGGGAGAAGGCCACGTTGCGGCAGATGAGCAGGGCGTAATCCAGCTGCTGGCTGACCTCGCAGCTCTGAATGACCCCCAGTTTCAACAGTGTCTGCAGGAACAGGATCAGGTTGTAGGGAGCCCAGCTGAGGAAGTATGCCGCCACGATGGTGAAGATGAGCCTCACCGTGCGGTGGCGCCGTTTGGACCGTGAGCGGAACAGGGTCCTGAGGATCTCCACGTAGCAGAACAGGATGACCCCCACGGACAGCAGGAAGATGACATTGTGCTGGTAGACGGAGGCGAGGAACCACTCGAGTTCCGAATAGTCACAGCCCGAAGGGAACACCTTGTGGAAGATGGCATCAGGGATAGAGGACAGGAAGCTAGCTGCCCACACGGCGGCCGTCACCAGCACTCGGCGCTGGAGGGTGTGGACACGCAGGGACGAGATGGGACTCACCACCGACAGGTAGCGATGGATGGTCATGATGGTCAGGAAGGAGATGCTGCTGTAGAGGCTGATGGAGAAGACCATGTTGAGGAGCTTGCACAGGAGGTCTCCCAGCACCCAGCCCCAGTGGTACCCCAAGATCCACACAGGCAACAGGCAGGAGAACACCAGGTCTGAGAGGCACAGGTTGAGGATGAAAACGTTGGTGAGGGACTCCAGGCTCTCATACTTCACCAAGACCCACAGCACCAGGCTGTTGCCCACCAGGCTGAGAAAGAACACCAGGCAGTACAGGATGGTGGTGCTGACAGTGGCGAAGACAAAGGTCCTCTTCTCACACAGAAAGCTCTGAGGATCATACTCATAAAAGGTGGTGGACTCCGGGATGTCTGAGGGCTCCATCTAGACGCTGAGAGCATCTGAAGTGATAGAGACATGGAGTTCAAAGCCATGTGGTTAGGCTAGAGAGCAACAGGACCCAAGGTACAAAAAGATATGATCCATGGCCCAGCTACTGGTTGGTGAACTTTATAATGGAATTAGGAACTTTTCAGTAGCACTAAGGTAGACCAGTGTCCCAGGAGGTGTAACAGAAAGACAGTGGAACTGGATATCAAAGTTCATGAACCGCAGCACGCCAGGCCTCGCTGTCCATTACCAACTCCTGGAGTTTACCCAAACTCATGTCCATTGAGTTGGTGATGCCACCTAAACATCTCATCCTCTGTCATCCCCTTCTCCTCCCGCCTTCAATCTTTCCCAACATCAGGGTCTTTTCAAATGAGTCAGCTCTTCACATCAGGTGGCCAAAATATTGGAGAAAAACCTGAGATCAAATGTAGGGCCCAAAATTGTGTTCTTGGACAAGCTTTTTAACCTTTCTGAACCTTAGGTCCTTATCTTCAAAGCAGGGCTAATGATCCCAGAGTCATCCCTTCATTTATTAATACCTAGTGAGCATTTACCAATCCTACTTGCCTTCCTGTCTCCTCTCCCTCTGTCCCTCCTTTCCTTTCTTCCTCTGCTCCTTCCTTTCCTTCCTCACTCCCAGAAAGTATAGGAATCCTGACAGCAGGATTGTTTCAGGACACTTGCAGTCTCTTGGAACCAGTCAAAAAAGAAAAGAGACAAATGAAGCAAACATCTGTTTCATGTAAATCTAATTATGAAATAATCTCAAGACTTCAATGAATGTTGAGAATCTGGGAGATCAGATCCCCACTAACACAGGATTAACTCCCAAAGCAGAAAGCTTCATCATCCAGGAGCTTGGTTTATAGAATATCTTATGAGCAAGTAGAAATAACCTATGTCCAATAGAAGGTGAGTGGCTAGGAAAACATAAAGGCAAATTGACTCAGTCCTCTGGGTTAGTGAGATTTTAGAAACAGTGAGACTAGAAAGCCAAGGAGACAGGAAAAGGGGTTGAAGAGCTGGCAATTTCACTGAGAGAGGCAGATGAAGCTGCAGGGCCTCAGAGGAGGATGGGAGACCTGGATGAAGCAGCTACGTGAAACAGAGCGCACTGTAAGAGTTCTCTGCGTCCACTCTGAGCCAGGCCCCGTGCTGACTCGCAGTGCTCATCTGCTCCCTTCATCCCGCAGCGCTCTCTCACGAGATGGGACCATTTCCACTTTACAGAAGAGGAAACCAGCTCAGACTGGTAAAACGAACTGCTCAATGTTATAAAGCCAGGAAACAGCCAGGAAGGCCAACACTAGAACCCAGACTTTATGTCCTTGTATTTTGAGGAGAAGAAATGGAGGAATAGTTTACCAGTTTCCAGTTTGGGATAGGAGGACTAATAAGGAGGGGAGGGAGTCTCCAAATTTATCCTATTTTAGGTAGGTAAGTCAATTTGCCTCTTGAAACACAAAAGTGAAGATAACTGAAAATATTAAGATGGTTGTTTTGTTTTGTATTCTTTTACTATATAGGGGGATACAGATAGTTCTGCATGTTTACTGTCCACTTCTGGTTCTTATTTTCAAAGTACTTATGGCTTTTATTTATTTCTCTACTTGAGATAATACTGTTTTCCTTATGGATTTTAAGAGCCCTTTACTTAAACTGGTCAACCCATTCTGCTTTTAATCATGTCTCATGGTCTTATTTTTTTGACATTTAGAAATTGAGTGCTTACATTTTAAAGAAGAGTTTATCTGACTCAATACAACAGCCCATAATGATCAGTGACACACAGCAGGCACCATGATAGATGTTGGATTTTAGGATGTGAACATAATAGTTTCTATCTATAAGAAGTTTACAGTTTCCTGACAAGTTGAAGTGGAGATATTTTGGGAGTGGAGTTTGTTAAGCACACTTCCTGTCATACAAAGCCCAAACTGGTTATTTGGGAAAAGTTTTAAAAGAGGTACTAAAACATAGAAAAAGTAAGAGAATTCCAGAAAAACATCTGCTTCACTGACTATACTAAAGCCTTTGACTGTGTGGATCACAACAAACTGTGGAACATTCTTAAAGAGATGGGAATATCAGACCACCTTACCTACCTCCCGAGAAATCTGTATGCAGGTCAAGAAGCAACAGTTAGAACCGGACATGGAACAATGGACTGTTCCAAATTGGAAAAGGAGTATGTCAAGGCTGTATATTGTTTATATACAAGGCTGTATGTTGCTTATTTAACTTATGTGCAGGGCATATCGTGTGAAATGGCTGACTGGATGAAGTTCAAGCTGGAATCAAGATTGCCGGGAGAAATATAACCTCAGATATGCAGATGACACCACTCTAATGGCAGAAAGTGACGAGGAACTAAAGAGTCTCTTGATGAAGGTGAAACAGGAGAGGGAAGAAGCCGGTTTGAAATCCCATATTCAAAAAACTAAGATCATGGCACCTGGACCCATCACTTCATGGCAAATAGAAGTGGAAATAATGGAAAGTGACAGATTTTATTTTCTTGGGCTCCAAAATCACTGCAGATGGTGACTGCAGACATGAAATTAAAAGACACTTACTCCTTGGGAAGGAAAGTTATGACCAACGTAGAGAGCATATTAAAAAGCAGAGATATTACTTTGTCAACAAAGGTCCATACAGTCAAAGATATGGTTATTCCAGTAGTCATCTATGGATGTGAGAGTTGGACTATAAAGAAAGCTGAGTGCCAAAGAATTGATACTTTTGAACTGTGGTGTTGGAGAAGACTCTTGAGATTTTCTTGGACTGCAAGGAGATCCAACCAGTCCATCCTAAAGGAAATCAGTCCCGAATATTCATTGCAAGGACTGGTGCTGGAGCAGAAACGCCAATACTTTGGGCACCTGATGTGAAGAACAGACTCGTTGGCAAAGACTCTGATGCTGGGAAAGATTGGAGGCAGGAGGAGAAGGGGACAACAAAGGATGAGATGGTTGGATGGCATCACCAACTCAATGGACATGAGTTTGAGCAAGTTCTAAGAACTGGTGGTGGACAGGGAAGCCTGGAGTACAGCAGTCCATGGGGTGGCAAAGAGTTGGACATAACTGAGCGACTGAACTGAACTGAAAACTCTAGCTAGACTGAGAACAAAAAGAGAGAACATGAATTGTCAATAGCGGGTATGAAAGAGTGGTTATTGCTACAGGTCTTACAAACTTTAAAATAATAACAAAGAAATATTATGATCAATTTTAACCAATTCAAAAACATATATGAAATAGAAAGATTTCCTTAAAAATTCAACCTACCAGAACTGACATGAAATGATATGACATAATCCTACCTTTATTACAGAAACTTTGTCAACTCTAAAAAACTAAGAAACTATTCTACAAAGAAGACTCCAGAACCAGATTTTTCTAGTGCATTCTGTCAAACATATCAGGAAGAAATAACACTGATCTTATACAAACTACCTGAAATACAGGATGGAGTAGTTCTCCAATTGTTTTATGAGACCAACATAACCTTGATACCAAAACCAGATAAAAACTACAGTAAAAGAAAACTATAGACCAGTAGACCAATATTTCTCATGAAGACAGACATAAAAATCCTTAACCAAATATTAGCAAATCAAATCCAGCAATATATTTTAAAAGGTTAATACATCATGACCAAGTGTTTATCCCAAAAGTATGAAGTTGGTTTAACATTTGAAAATCAATCAATTTAAGTGACCATACTAAGACAAAACTATATGATCCTTTTTGACAAATACAGAAGAGCATTTGACAAAACTCAACAACAATTCATGATATAAACTCAGCAAACTAGAAATTAAAGGGATATCAGGCACCTACAAAAACAAATCATTCCATGTTTTGTCAGTTATTAATATGTTTACTCAAGTTTTCAGAGGTGCTCTTGGTCTGGGCATGGTGGGCCTTGGGCACGGAAAGGAGAATGGTGCCAAACCCCAGGCTTCTCAGAGTTTCATCCTAGGGGTTCCCTTTGCATGTCCTTGCCCTCCCACCTTGAGATCTCCGAAGTCCACTTCAATTCTAACAGAGTAACTTTAGCTTTCTGGTCCACAGAATAATTTGGATTGAGAAATACAGCTCTAAATTATTCAAACACTAATAATAACAATGCCTTACTTAAAGATTTATAACCAAACACCTCCCCTTTCTTTAGCACAAGAAAAAGGATTATGCATGACAGTCCTACTCAAAGCATGTTCTACTGACACGCTTTGCAGCATTGCAGATTTTTGGGAAAACCCAGATTCAGGGAACCAGAGCCTCTGGATGGAGGGCTCAGGAATCTGTGTTATTTAGCTGGTCTCCAGGTGCTTCTGATACCTACTCAGTATTTAAGAATTCCAGCTATCAGCTATTAAAAGTAGAGGAAAACATACGTTTGAAAGGGTTGTAAAGGAACTCACCTATATGTGCACCTCTGTACAAGCGCCTTCAGGCAGAAATGGTGCTTCTCTGTTCCTTATTTTGCACAAAGAAACTGAGACACCCTCTCAGTGGGCTAGAGGAAGGCGGTGGTGGCATTCAATTGCTAAGTCACGTCCAACTCTTTGCGACCCAATAGACTGCAGGACACCAAGCTTCCCTGTCCTTCACTACCTCTTGGAGTTTGTTCAAACTCATGTCCATTCAGTGGGTGATGCTATCCAACCATCTCAACATCAGGCTCTTTCCCAGAAGCAGAATCTTTTTCAATGAGTCTTTTCCTAAGTTGTTGACTTAGGTGTCATTTGAGCCCCTCAGTGCCACCAAGGACAGATAAAGTAATTTTGCAGTTAGGGATCTTAAAAGATAATGTGTTTTTTAAAGTGGTATTTTAAATTTTATCAAAAACTATATGTGGGACTTCCTTAGTGGTCCAGTGTTTAAGAATCCACCCGCCAATGCAGGGGACACAGGTTCGATCCCTGGTCCAAGAAGAAATTCCATGTGCCACAGAGCCGCTAAGCCCATATACCACAATTACTGAGCCCGAATCCCGCAACTAATGAGCCCATGGCTCCAGAACAACTGAAGCCATCGCATCCTGGAGCCTGTGCTCTGCAACAGGAGAAGCCACCGCAATGAGAGGCCTGTGCACTGCAACGAAGAGCCGTCCCCACTTGCCACAACTAGAGAAAGCCCGCACTCAGCAACGGTGATTCACTGCGGCCAAAAATAACTGAAAATAGCTACATGTTTTAAAGTAATGTATAAATACCAGTAGTGCATGACTATTATTATTTTAAATTGAAATAATTCATGTAACATAAAATTTACCATTTTAAACTGCACGATTCAGTGGTTTTTGGCATATTCAGTGTTGTACACAGCCATTACTACCCAATTCAGAACATTTCCATCACCCTCAAAAGAAATTCATGCTTGTTTGCCAGTAGTCAATCTTACTCCCTAGTTCCCTCCATCTCTTGGCAACCACTGGTCTACTTTCTGTCTCTATGGTTTGCCTATTCTAGAAATTTCATGTGAGTTGAACCATATAATATGTGATCCTTTTTGGGTCTGGATACTTTTACTCGGCACAATATTTTCAGGGTTCATCCATGTTGCAGCATGTGTCAGTACTTCACTCCTCCTTATGGATGAATAATATTCCACTGTATGGATAAACCACATTTCAACCAGCTGTCAACTGAATGACATTTGGATTGTTTCCACTCTTTGGATGTGATGAATAAGGCTGCTCTGAACATTCATTTGTAAGTTTCTGTATGCATATAATTTTTTTCAATTCTCTTGGGTATTTACCTAGGAGCAGGATTGTTTGATTGTTTGAGGAACTGATAAATCGTCTTCCACAGAGATGCTTCAAATTTTTTTTCCCAACAATAATGTATGAAGGCTCAAATTTTGTAGTCTTTCTCTGCAAAAACATGATCCTATCATGTACACCGATTTATCCTTTTTCCATTCAACGCAGCAGCATGAAAGTCTCTCCAAGCCTATCCTATTCTTTTCAATGGCTAGAAAGTGTTCCACTGCATTATGGTGTTAGGGTTTGCTTCTTTTCCTTTCAACGAACATCCATTTTGCATTCAATTTTTAAAATTATCAGAATGCTGCAAGGATTATAATACATATACTTTTAATGTACTGGTATTGAATTTCTGTAGGATGGATTACTAGAAGCGATGCATTTCTGGATCATAGAGAATGTGCATTTTACATTTTGGCAAGTATTGTTAAAGTGCTGCACTCAATATGCCAGCATATTTGGAAAACTCAGCAGTGGCCACAGGACTGGAAAAGGTCACTTTTCATTCCAACCCCAAGGAAAGGCAATGCCAAAGAATGTTCAAACTACTGCACAACTGCATACATCTCACACGCTAGCAAAGTAATGCTCAAAATTCTCCAAGCCAGGCTTTAGCAATACATGAACCATGAACTTCCAGACATTCCAGCTAGATTTAGAAAAGGCAGAGGAACAAGAGACCAATTTGCAAACATCCGTTGGATCATCGAAAAAGCAAGAGAGTTCCAGAAAAACATCTACTTCTGCTTTATTGACTATTCCAAATCCTTTGACTGTG
>NW_011495042.1:1719400-1723028 GCF_000754665.1 Bison bison bison | reverse complement strand
TTAACTTCTATGCAGAGTACAACACGTGAAATGCCAGGCTGGATGAAGTTTAAGCTGGAATCAAGATTTCTGGGAGAAATATCAATAACCTCAGATATACAGATGACACCATATTTATGGCAGAAAGCAAAGAACTAAAGAGTCTCTTGATGAAAGTGAAAGAGGAGAGTGAAAAAGTTGGCTTAAAACTCAACATTCAGAAAACTAAGATCATGGCATCTGGTCCCATCACTTCATGGCAAATAGAAGGGGGAAACAGTGTAAGCAATTACAGATTTTATTTTCTCAGGCTCCAAAATCACTGTAGATGGTGATTGCAGCCATGAAATTAAAAGATGCTTGCTCCTTGGAAGAAAAGTTATGACCAATCTAGTAGCATATTCAAAAGCAGAGACATTACTTTGCCAACAAAGGTCCTTCTAGTCAGAGTTATGGTTTTTCCAGTAGTCATGAATGGATGTGAGAGTTGGACTATAAAGAAAGCTGAGCACTGAAGAATTGATGTTTTTGAACTGTGGTGTTGGAGAAGACTCTTGAGAGTCCCTTGGACCGCAAGGAGATCCAACCAGTCAATCCTAAAGAAAATCAGCCGTGAATATTCATTGGAAGGACTGATGCTGAAGCTGAAACTCCAATACTTTGGTCACCTGATGCAAAGAACTGACTCATTTGAAAAGACCCTGATGCTGGGAAAGATTGAAGGCAAGAGGAGAAGGGGATGACAGAGGATGAGATGGTTGGATGGCATCACTGACTCGATGGACATGAGTTTGAGTAAGCTCTGGGAGATGGTGATGGCCAGGGAAGCCTGGCGTGCTGCAGTCCATGGGCTTGGAAAGAGTCGGACAAAACTGAGCGACTGAAGTGAACTGAAGTGTTGCCAAAATACTATTTACGTCCTCTAAAATGGTTGTATTTATTTACATTTCCACAATAGTGTACACCTAGTCAAAATCAGGTGTTAGTAACTTTAAAAAGTTTTGTCAGTCTGAAAGGATACTTGTAATATTATGTTGTTTTGATTCAAATTTTGTTGTTTTGAATTAGGAATTTTCTCTACAAATTTACTCTCCCAATTGTGTGTGAGTGTGTGTGTATGCATGTCTGTAATAATAACTGCTCTTTGCCAAGGTAGGTAATTAATGAAAGGACTCATACAGCAAGTGTTTAACAAATGTCTGTTCCCTAAATATGAAGACAAAATTTGAAAGTATCATTTCACATTTCCTCACATTTGGTTTCATTATGAAAGAATTTCATGCTCTCACCTTAAACAGAAAGTTCTAAAACACTGGCTGGGCTGGACACAGATGGAATTGAGGTTCAGCCTCATACAGACTCAACATACAGAGGGGGAAGTTCAGTTCTGGGTGAGGCACAAAGTATTTAGAGGTCTGGTTATCATAGTTAAGGTCTGGATCCCTCTGTGGGGAAGCGGGATTCAGGGCCGAGATCAGCATCAGAGGTCTCTGGCATCAGCATCAGAGTGCAGCTCTTGGTGGGAATGAATTGCTTTTAATAACAGAACTGCTGACTCTAGATCCCCAGGGTCTCATGACCTAATTGGACCAAATCCAGGGAGAGGGATAGTTGTTTTGGTCTCAGCCCCATGCACATGAGAGCAGGCAGAGGGACATGAAAGGTCTTGCACTTTTAGGAGCCCTTAGAGAGAGCATCCTGGCTTCACTGGGATTCATAGGGCCCAGAAGGCAAGAGGCCAACAGCACTCAGAGGCCCCCCACCTCTCTGCTGGAACATCTAGCCTCTGGCTGAGGTGGCTCCAATGGAGGGACTGGAGCTAGCATTTGATCTGGGCAGAGGAATGATGGAGCTAGCTCACCACCCTGCATTTTATTTTTAGGACTTTTGTGAACTGGCTGCTGTCACATTGGTGGCTTGAAATCAACCATGGTGGAAGTATTGACACCTTGGAATCTTGTCAGTGAGTTCAGTCGATCAGTCACGTCCGATTCTTTTCAAACCCATGGACTGCAGCATGCCACACCTCTCTGTCCATCACCAACTCCTGGAGTTTACCCAAACTCATGTCCATTGAGTCGGTGATGCCATCCAACCATCTTATCCTCTGTCGACCCCTTCTCCTCCCACCTTCAATCTTTCCCAGCATCAGGGTCTTTTCAAATGAGTCAGTTCTTTGCATCAGGTGGCCAAAGTTTTGGAGTTTCAGCTTCAGCATCAGTCCTTCCAATGAATATTCAGGACTGATTTCCTTTAGATTGGACTGGTTGGATCTCCTTGAGGTCCAAGGAACTCTCTAGAGTCTTCTCCAACACCACAGTTCAAAAGCATCAATTCTTTGGCACTCAACTTTCTTTATAGTCCAACTCTCACATCCATACGTGACTACTGGAAAAACCATAGCTTTGATTAGAAGGACCTTTGTTGGCAAAGTAATGTCTCTGCTTTTTAATATGCTGTCTAGGTTGGTTATAACTTTTCTTCCAAAGAGCAAGCATCTTTTAATTTCATAGCTGCAGTCACCACCTGCAGTGATTTTGGAGCCCCCCAAAATTAAGTCTCTCACTGTTTCCACTGTTTCCCCATTTATTTGCCACGAAGTGATGGGACCAGATGCCATGATCTTAGTTTTCTGAATGTTGAATTTTAAGCCAACTTTTTCACTCTCCTCTTTCACTTTCATCAAGAGGCTCTTTAGTTCCTCTTCACTTTCTGCCATAAGGGTAGTGTCATCTGCATATCTGAAGTTATTGATATTTCTCCCAGCAATCTTGATTCCAGCTTGTGCTTCTTCCAGCCTGGAATTTCTCATGATGTACTCTGCATAGAAGTTAAATAAGCAGGGTGACAATATACAGCCTTGACGTACTCCTTTCCCTATTTGGAAGCAGTCTGTTGTTCCATGTCCAGTTCTAACTGTTGCTTCCTGACCTGCATACAGATTTCTCAAGAGGCAGGTCAGGTGGTCTGATATTCCCATCTCTTTAATGATTTTCCACAGTTTGTTGTGATCCATACAGTCAAAAGATTTGGCAATGTCAATAAAGCAGAAGTAGATGCTTTTCTGGAATGCTCTTGCTTTTTCAACGATCCAACAGATGTTGGCAAATTGATCTCTGGTTCCTCTGCCTCTTCTAAATCCAGCTTGAACATCTGCAAGTTCACGGTTCATGTGAACTTGTAGAAGCCTGGACTGGAGAATTTTGAGCATTACTTTACCAGCGTGTGAGATAAGTGAAATTGTGCAGTAGTTTGAACATTCCTTGGCATTGCCTTTCTTTGGGATTGGAATGAAAACTGACCTTTTCCAGTCCTGTGGCCACTGCTGAGTTTTCCAAATTTGCTGGCATATTGAGTGCAGCACTTTCACAGCATCATCTTTTAGGATTTGAAATAGCTCAACTGGAATTCCATCACTTCCACTAGCTTTGTTCGTAGTGATGCTCCCTAAGGCCCACTTGATTTCGCATTCCAGGATGTCTGGCTCTAGGTGAGTGATCACACCATCGTGATTATCTGGGTCATGAAGATCTTTTTTGTATAGTTCTTCTGTGTATTCTTGCCACCTCTTCTTAATATCTTCTGCTTCTGTTAGCTCCATACCATTTCTGTCCTTTATTGAACCCATCTTTGCATGAAATTTTCCCTT
>NW_011495042.1:1718834-1719300 GCF_000754665.1 Bison bison bison | reverse complement strand
GAGTCTTCTCTTGTGTTGTTGGAAGAGGGTGTTTGCTATGACCAATGCGTTCTCTTGGCAAAACTCTATTAGCCTTTGCCCTGCTTCAGTCTGTACTCCAAGGCCAAATTTCCCTGTTACTCCAGGTGTTTGTGGTCATGTATGGATGTCAGAGTTGGACTGTGAAGAAGGCTGAGCGCCAAAGAATTGATGTTTTTGAACTGTAGTGTTGGAGAAGACTCTCGAGAGTCCCTTGGACTGCAAGGAGATCCAACCAGTCCATTCTGAAGGAGATCAGCCCTGGATTTCTTTGGAGGGAATGATGCTGAAGCTGAAACTCCAGTACTCCAGTACTTCGCCACCTCATGCGAAGAGTTGACTCATTGGAAAAGACTCTGATGCTGGGAGGGATTGGGGGCAGGAGGAGAAGGGGATGACAGAGGATGAGATGGCTGGATGGCATTACTGACTCGATGGATGTGAGTCG
>NW_011495042.1:1718168-1718734 GCF_000754665.1 Bison bison bison | reverse complement strand
TTTCCCTTGGTATCTCTGATTTTCTGAAAACATCTCTAGTCTTTCCCATTCTATGTTTTCCTCTATGTCTTTGCATTGATCACTGAGGAAGGCTTTCTTATCTCTTCTTGCTATTCTTTGGAACTCTGCATTCAAATGAGTATATCTTTCCTTTTCCCCATTGCCTTTCTCTTTTCTTTTTACAACTATTTGTAAGGCCTCCTCAGACAACCATTTTGCCTTTTTGCATTTCTTTTTCTTGGGGATGGTCTTGGTCCCTGCCTCCTGTACAAGGTCATGATCCTCCTTACATAGTTCTCCAGGCACTCTATCAGATCTAATCCCTTGAATCTATTCGTCGCTTCTACTGTATAAACATAAGGGATTTGATTTAGGTCATACCTGAATGGTCTATTGGTTTTCCCTACTTTCATCAATTTAAGTCTGAGTTTGGCAATAAGGAGTTCATTATCTGAGCCACAGTCAGCTCCTGGTCTTGTTTTTGCTGACTGTATAGAGCTTCTCCATCTTTGGCTGCAAAGAGTATAATCAATCTGATTTCGGTGTTGACCATCTGGTGATGCTGT
>NW_011495042.1:1703574-1718068 GCF_000754665.1 Bison bison bison | reverse complement strand
ACTCCAGTACTTCGCCACCTCATGCGAAGAGTTGACTCATTGGAAAAGACTCTGATGCTGGGAGGGATTGGGGGCAGGAGGAGAAGGGGATGACAGAGGATGAGATGGCTGGATGGCATTACTGACTCGATGGATGTGAGTCTGGGTGAACTCTGGGAGTTAGTGATGGACAGGGAGGCCTGGCGTGCTGCGATTCATGGGGTCGCAAAGAGTCGGACATGACTGAGTGACTGAACTGAACTGAAAATGAAAAGGACATCTTTTTGGGGTGTTAGTTCTAGAAGGTCTTGTAGATCATAGAACCATCCAACTTTAGCTTCTTCAGCGTTACTGGTCAGGGCATAGAGTTGGATTACTGTGATATTGAATAGTTTGCCTTGGAAACGAACAGAGATCATTCTGTCATTTCTGAGATTGCATTCAAGTACTGCTTTTTGGACTCTCTTGTTGACTATGATGGCTACTCCATTTCTCCTAAGGGATTCCTGCCCACAGTAGTAGGTATAATGGCCACCGGAGTTAAATTCACCCATTCCATCCATTTTAGTTCGCTGATTCCTAAAATGTCAATGTTTGCTCTTGCCAGCTCCTGTTTGACCACTTCCAATTTGCCTTGATTCATGGACCTAACATTCCAGGTTCCTATGCAATACTGCTCTTTACAGCATTGGACTTTGCTTCCATCACCAGTCACATCCACAACTGGGTGTTGTTTTTGCCTTGGCTCTGTCTCTTCATTCTTTCTGGAGTTATTTCTCCACTGATCTCCAGTAGCATATTGCGCACATACTGACTGGGGGAGTTCACCTTTCAGTGTCATATCTTTTTGCCTTTTTATACTGTTAATGAGGTTCTCAAGGCAAGAATACTGAAGTAGTTTGCCATTTCCTTCTCCAGTGGACCACGTTTTGTTAGAACTCTCCACCATGACCCGTCAGTCTTAGGAGGCCCTACACAGCATGGCTCATAGTTTCATTGAGTTAGACAAGGTTGTGGTCCATGTGATTGGATTGGTTAGTTTTCTATGATTGTGGTTTTCAGTCTGTCTGCCCTCTGATGGAGAAGGATAAGAGGCTTATGGAGCTTCCTGATGGGAGAGACTGACTGAGGGGGAAACTGGAAAATGGAATCTGGAAGTCAATGCAAATCAGGGCTTTACCCTCTGGAGAGCTGGTTGTTACAATTTACCAGGCCACCTGGATAGAAGGTTATCATTTTCCTAGAATTGCTCCTGAGATAATGTCCCAAGTTCCTATTCTTGCTGGTGTAGTGGTATCATTCAGGATTCCAGGAAGGGACAGATGGTCCTTTCAAGAGGGTGACTGAGGATAATGCAAAGAATGGACTTTCACAAAGGCATGGACAGGGTGTGGGATGCAGGCAGAGATGGGGAGGTGTCCCTGGACCAGTAAGGGCAGGCAGTGGCTACTGAGCCCAGGCCTGGGGAAGAAAAAGCCACTGGAGGACCTGATGAGATAGGCTCTTGGAGAAGGTTGCTAGACATCAGCCATGGCCTGGAAGGATGGATGTAAGGCACTCAGTTAAGAGCCTTAGATGGCCTGACCCTGGCCAGCTCGTGGGATGCACGCTTCCCTTGTCCGCTGCACTCGGTGGCCACACACGTTACTTCCGCTCCCCTCCCCCCAGTTCATTACTCCTCCTTGGCTCAGATTTCACCCTCCTGAACAGGTCAGACTCTCTTGACTGTGTTCTTTTGCACCTTGTCATTCTCCAAAACTGTTCTCTGCTTATGCTCACTGTGCTTATTATTTTTAATCCAATAATGATTCATTTAACAATTAAAATACCAGCAGCTCACATTTCCTGGCACTTCCCACATGCCAGGCACTGGGTTATGGCTGTATTTGAGAAGGCAGGCGCCATGTCTCTGCCTTGATCACTGCTCTGTCTCTCCATTGCCCAGGACACAGCCTGGAACACAGTATGAGCTAGACCAACATGGGGAGTAAAAATCCCCTCAGTACGCGCAGCAAGTGTTTCCTAGCTCTTCTGTAGTAGGGACATTAAATATGGCTGCAAATGTTTTTCCAGTCTTTCCATTGAGAGGCAGGGTCTAACTCCATTCTTCTTGAATGTGGGCTGGTCTTGGTGACTTGCTTGACGGATAGAATTTGGTGGACATGAGATTCTGGGACTCCTAGGTCATAAGAAGCCGAGCAGCCTTCAGCTGGGTCCCTACCGTTCTCATTGATAGCCCTGAACCACCATTTATGAAGTCCAGCTCCATGAGGCCACCACACTGGTGAGGCTGCATGTGGGGCAGCTGATCTTGCCCAGTCCAGCTTTCTAGCCTCCTCTACTGAAACCAGACCTGGTGGGGAAGCTTGGAGCAATCCATCTTCTAGCTCAGTGGCATGAGGGGACCCCCACTGATGCCACTTGAAAAAGAATTACCCAGCTGAGTGCTGCTCAAGTTTCCAAGTCACAATTTGTGAGACACAATAAAATGGCTCTTATTTTAGGCCTCTGTATTGGAGGGTGCCTCATTACAGAGCAAGAGTCAGAACTTGTAATATTGGTTTCGGGGAAATCCCTGCATAGATTTTCCATTCCACCTTCGCCCATCCCACGCTCTACATGCCCCCTGACGACTATCACCATCCGGAGTTTTACTAACTCTCCAGAAACTAACCTTTGATGTGGCTTTAACAGAGATGCCTACTCAATTGAGCTTCCATTTGAACATGGCTGGGAAATCCCCTGAGAGCAGGTCTGGCTGTTTAGTAGGTAGTGAAGAGCGCTGAGTTGGTCTGGGTCAAGGGCCAAATCTTCCCACTGACCCCTTCAACCTTTTGTGATGGTGAAGTCACCAACTCCCGGGGAGAGGCCCTTTCCTTGGAGGTCCGCTCTGTTCACCCACAGGCCTGGGTGGACGGTTTTCACACTGAGAGTTGGGGAAATCAGCCACTGGCCAGGGCTGCCCTGCTTTCACTGAGGACTTGCTCCCCAGCCAGGACTGTCCCGGGTACAGCAAACTCCACTGGCATCACCAGGACTCATCGTCAAGGAGCTTCCGAGGGCCCCATGGCTGCGGTTAGAGGACTGAACCCCAGGGTGTGCTCAGAAGGTGTGGAGGGTTCTGGATGGAGCCGTTTGGACGTATCTGGCAGCACCACAGACTAAAGAGACATTTGAAGAGCGGGAGACCTCTTGACCTTCTCCAGGGATTCTGGAAGGGGCGGCTTGGGATGTCCCTGGGGCTTTGCCAGCCCATCCTGAGCCTCAAGGGCTCCCTCTTCTCACTTGCTTCACTGCTCCTCAAGTACATGGGTTGGTGGGTGAGGTGGGGACCCTTCTCCTGGCAGAAGCAGCCAGGGTCTGGAGAAGACTGGGGACAGGAGGTGTCTGTGATGCAGTGAGACAGGCGCATCAGGGCTGGACCTCACGGAGCCTCAGCCCTTCTGTGATGCTCTTGGCCACTGTCGTTTTTGCACCATGTGGGGCTCATGAGGACAGGGGATCCCCAGGTCCTGCCTACAGACCAACAGAAACAAGGGCTTCAGGTGAGGCCTGGGCCTCTGCATTCGTGACAAGTCTGGGGGTTCATAAGGAAGCTAGGCAGTGTAGAGATTAATACCACAGACTCTAGAGTTGGGCTGCAGGGGTTCAAAGGTGGACTCCAGGATTCAGTGCCCATTTAATAATTCTGGCGCCTCAGTTTCCAACATGAATTGCAGATAATTACAATTATCTGCAACATCAATTGCAGATAATTACAACCTCACTGGCTTGTTAAGAGGATCGAACAAAGCGGATGAGTTAGGTATGAGGATAACCCCCAGTGAGTGCTCTATAACTGTGAGCTCCAGCTCCCCAGAGAGTGGCAAGAGACGAAATGCAGAGAGCTGTACCTTCAGTACATGGTCAGAGCTCAATAAATGTTGGCTGAATGGAGGACAAGAGCAGGACACAGCCAGCCACACCACTGGCACAACCATGCCATGAACATTAATTTTCATAACAGCCTCTGGCATTGTTCTAGGGGCTGGTGGCTCACAAAGGAATAAATCATTCTCTGCCCTTCAGATGCTCACAGGCTCACAAAGGTGGAAACGGGTGGTAGAAGGCAATGTGTTAAGTGCAGTGTGAGGGAAAGGCTCTGGGCATGCCAGCCTTGGAGAGGTGAGGAAGGCTTCCTAGAGGAGGTGATGTCAAAGGTAGATCTGAAGGATGAGTAGGAGTTATGCAGGGAAAGGTGGCTAAATGTCAGGTGTGGGGGAACACTTATGCAATGGGGCACAGTCTGAGCCTCCTAATGATTCACACCGAGAGAGGTGTGTGGTGGAAGTGGCAGACTGCTAGGGTTTGAGGCTGGAAAGATGAGCAGCATCAGAGGCTTGGGTTGATTTGGGTTGCCCGACGCCTGCAGGTCTGACTAGCTCATCTCACGCACTGCACGTCCTTATCACGAAGGTTGTCTTGTGTATCACTGAATAACACTTCCCTGGATCAGTCAGTTAGCACCCTACTTCAGCATCCAGAATATAAAAAGTCACTGAGGTCCAAATCCCTGCCCAGCCACTCTCAAGTAGACGAGTATCAAATATTAATAATTTGGAGTCCATGTTTCAAAACCACCACATGGAGATTTGGGGACAAGTTCCTGAAGGAGAGTACATGGGCCAAGTCTTGAAAGGTAGGAGTAGGAGTGAAGGGAGAGAGCAGAGGAGGAAGGATGTGCCATTCGGGGACCAGCAAGTGTAAACACAGGGGACAGGAAGTCTCCAGGCTGGGTCAGAGGACTCTACTTAAGGCTCAAGAGGGGAAGATATGTGCTAAGAGGGTGGTGAGAGATGAGCAGGAGGGAGAGACAAAGGCCCTCGGGTGCTAAGCTCAGGAGTCTAGAATTCATCCTGAATGGAGAACTAGCAAAGGGTTTTAAGCAGAGGAGTAAGGTGATCACTGGATTCACTAGGATGGTCTTGGCTGTAAATGACAAAACACAGGGCCAAAGAGGCTTAAGTGGTGGCAGCTATTGATTTCCCATAGGGAGGTAATGCTAGGGTTGGTGTAGTACTTTGGCAATGTCATCAAAAACCACGGCCCCTTCTACCTCATGTACTAGCCTCAGTGCCTCTGTAATATCATTCCCTCATGCCTGCAAGATGCCTGCTATGGTACCAAGTATCACAGCTTTGTACAGCATTGAGGGCAGGAAATAAGGAAACATGTTTAAACAACCAGCTTTTCACTGGGGGCAATTTTGTGATGTCTGGTGGCCATTTTTGGTCATCTTAGCTTGGGGAAGCTACTGACATCTGGCAGGTAGAGGCCAGGGATACGGACAAACAGGACAAACTCCTACAAAAGAAAATTAACAAAATAGCGATTGTGTCGAGGTTGAAAAACCCTGGTCTACACTGATTGAGTGCCTCCCTCACTGGACCTCTGGAACTAACAGCCTGCCCAAAGATTCAGTTTCTGAGGGACCTGAGACACTGCCAGATATATCTGTGTATTATAAAGCTACAACCATGTAAATGTTTAGATAGATTGAAATATAAGAAACAAAAGTTAAACAACCTGCAAGACAGAAATAGTTATCAGATGGGGAATGAACATACTTATATATGTACATATATTACATATAAACACAAATACAATATACATATAGTTTTCATTACATGTCATTTGAGAAGGGCATTATTATCGCTCAGACATTGAATTGGTTTGCAGGACATAGCTTTCTCTCTTCTCAATACATCTTTAGTTCCTGGAATTTCTATTCCATTGTTGTAGTCAGTGTAGTGTCTTCTTTCCTTTCGATTTTCCAAAGCAGAATTTGTCGGACTGGCCTTGTTGTGATGGGGGCAGTGATGGTGGGAAGGGAGAAGAGGCTGACCAGGAAGGCAGGTGCTGCCAACATAAAAGAAATTCAGCTTGCCTACAGGCAACCCAGAACCTGAAATACCTCTATTTCCGCTGGAGGGTTCTGGTTTGACCTAATTTTTTCAGAGATATGATGCTGATTTGGTGCTTTTTTTTTTTCTCCCTAAACAGCTTCCTTTTCCTGTTTTTTTGTTTTTAAATCATGGTCCCTGCCATTAGCTTTGTTTTTTGAAAATGAGAATTTGAGCTGCACTGGTTAGGTGTGGGTATAAGTATGCCACAGGCATGTGTGTGGGCTTGCGTATGTGTGGTTGTGTGCTCCTGTGTGTGTATGGTGGGGTGGTTCATATAGATTTCCATATCAACACAACTTAGCTGACAAAGTTCTGGGCTCCCTCAATGATAAAGATGGGTCTCCTTTCAACCCATCCTCACTATGTAATCAACAATTGAAAATAATATAATAAAAAATAGTAAACCCACATACTGTGCCTAAAAATCTTCAACAAGTGAATTACCAGAAAATAAAGAGCACCCTTTTCAATAATCCAAGGATCAAAGAGGACTTAAGAGGAATTAAAAAAAAAAAACGATGAATGGGATAAAAATGAAAACACAACACCAAATTTTGTGGGACACAGTTAAAAGCAGCACCAAGAGGGAAATTTTTAGCACTAAGAAAGAGAAAATATCTCACATAAATAATCTAAGCACTTAAGAACCTAAAGAGACACAAACTCAAGTAGAAGGACGGGAAAAACGAAGAGAACTGATAAAATTGCAAACATAAAACCAACAGAGAAACGAAACAAAAAAAGTATGTTCTTTGAAAAGATCAATAAAAGTGGTATGCCTCTAGAAAGACTAACAAAAAAAAAAACACGGGGCCGAGGCAGTGGACGGCTGGAGCGGATTGGCTGCGCGCTCAGCGGCGAGGCCACGGAGAGCTGTGGGCTCAAGATGGCGGCGCCGAAGGCCGCCCCGGGGACGGTGAGCTGCGGCCTACCTGGCTGCCCAACCACGCCGTGTTCTTGCGGCTCCGAGAGGGACGGAAAAACCAGAGCTCAGCTGAAACCGAGAAGCCAGCTTCATCATTGCCTTCGTCGCCGCCACTGCCTCCTCAGCTGTTGATGAGAAAGCTGGTCTTGGGCCTCGCAGAGAGCTCTTTCTGTGGGGCGCAGAAGACAGCGCCTTCTTAGTCATGTGCCTTCGCGGCCCCAGCTGCGCCGGTGAGGAGCCCTCCCTCTCGCAGTACCAGAGATGGCTTTGCATAAATGCACCCCTGTTTGAAATCTATCAAGCCTTGTTAAGCCCAGCACAACATCATGTAGCATCATGTAGGAATAAAAGGACTTATATTAGAATTACCTAAAAGATGGGGAAAGAATTCTGAATTTGAAGGTGGAAAATCAGCAGTGAATTGTAGCACGACTCCCGTTGCTGAGAGATTTTTCACCAGTTCAACCTCTCTGACTCTGAAGCATGCTGCCTGGTATCCGAGAGAGTTGCTAGATACTCAAATTGTGCCGTTAACGTCAGACAACGTCATAAGAATTTACCCTTTGCGTGAGCCCCAGACACCGACTAAGGTCATCGTACTTTCAGAAGCAGAAGAGGAAAGTCTCATACTCAACAAAGGAAGGGCCTACACAGCATCTCTGGAGGAGACAGCAGTTGCATTTGACTTTGGGCCATTGTCAGCAGTCCCAAAGCACATATTTGGATGAAAAGGCAAAGAAGAAGTAGTGGCTACTCCCTGTACATCTTATATGAAAATGAGGAGACTTTCCTTACGTTTGTTAGTCTGTTGCACAGCCCTGGGAGTGTGGGTAAGCTATTCGGCCCGTTGCCCATGCATCCTGCTGTTGAAGATAACTATGGCTACCATGCTTGTGCTGTGCTTTGCTTACCATGTGTCGCCAACATCCTGGTGATTACTACTGAGTCAGGAATGCTTCATCACTGTGTTGTGCTGGAGGGGGAAGAAGAAGATGACCACACATCAGAAAAGTCCTGGGATTCCGGGGCTGACCTCATTCCATCACTGTATGTGTTTGTGTTGAGTTGGAGCTTGCTCTGAAACTGGCATCTGGAGAGGATGAGCCCTTTGATTCTGACTTTTCTTGTCCAATGAAACTTCATAGAGATCCCAAGTGTCCCTTAAGATTCCACTGTACTCATTAAGCTGCTGTACATAGTGTTGGGCTACCTTGGATTCATAAACTTCACAAGTTTCTTGGATCAGATGAAGAAGACAAGGACAGTTTACAGGAACTGGCTACAGAACAGAAGTGCTTTGTACAACACATTCTTTGTAGGAAGCCACTGCCATGCAGTCAGCCAGCTCCTTTTCAAGGATCTGGATCATCCCTGACATCCTGGGGCCAACAATGATCTGCATCACCAGTACCTATGAATACCTCCTCAGGCCTTTACTAAGCACAGTCCATCTAGCGTCTCCTCCCCTGCTTTGTACCCGAGAAGATGTTGAAATGGCAGAGTCTCCCCTCCGTATTCTGGCTGAAACCCCGGATTCCTTTGAAAAGCATATTAGAAGCATTTGCAACGTGGTGTTGCAAATCCAGCATTTTTGAAATCATCTGAAAAAGATACGGCTCCTCCTCCCAAAGAATGTCTTCAGCTCATCAGCAGAGCCACCCAGGTGTTCAGGGAATACTACATTCTTAAACAGGACCCGGCAAATGAGGAGATTCAGCGGAGGGTCAAATTGTTGTGTGACTAAAAAAGAAACAATTAGAAGATCTCAATTACTGTTGAGAGGAGAGGAAAAGTCTACGGGAAATGGCTGAGCGCTTAGCTGACAAATATGAGGAAGCCAAGGAAAAACAAGAAGACATCATGAACAGAATGAAAAAAGTACTTCACAGTTTTCAGTCTCAGCTCCCAGTTCTCTCTGACAGTGAGAGAGACACAAAGAAAGAATTATAGCGATACTCATCAACTTCGTCATTTGGGCAATGCTGTCAAATGGGTTACTATGAAAAAAGACTATCAACAACGAAAGATGGAAAAGGTACTGAGTCCTCAAAAGCCCACCATTACTCTCAGCACCTACCAGTGGAAATGCATTCAGTCCATCCTGAAGGAGAAGGGTGAGCACATAAGAGAAATGGTGAAGCAAATTAATGGCATCCGAAATCATGTAAACTTCTGAACCACCAAGAACAGACTCACATCTGAGTTAACACACATGAAGGCTTAATCTCACTGTAAAATGAACACGTAGCACCAATATATAAAGAGGCAGGTGCCTTGTTAGTGCAGTAGGTAGTGCGTCAATCTCATAATTTATAAAGAGGCATTCTGGATGAACTTTGGTGTGATTGTACATTACTTTTTATACTCTTATATAATTAATTGAATAAATGCTTGTATTTAAAAAAGAGGAAGACAAATTATTAAACACTAATAACAGGAAGGAAACTGTGTGTCACTACACATTCTGCAGACATCAAAGGTAATAAATCATATGAACATCTATAACTTAGATGAAGTACATAAATTCCTCAAAATACAGATTATCTCAACACACTCAATATGAAATAAATAACTTGAATAGCCCTTCAAGGAAATTGAAGTCACAATTTAAAGACTTTTGAGAAAGAAATTTCCAATAATTTGACTGGAGGATTCTTTCAAATGTTTAAAGAAGAATTATCACCCATTCTACATAATCTTTTACAGAAAGTAGAAGAAGAGACAACACTTCACACCTCACTTTGTGAGACCAGTATTACCCTACTACCAAAACTGGATAAAGATGATACCAAAAAGTACATAGTATAACCATGGATCAATATCCTTCACAAATACAAATAAAAAAACCTTTAATAAATATTAGCAAACAGAATACAGGATTTATTCCAGAGATGCAAGGCTGGTTTGATACTTAAAGTATCAATGAAATTCACTGTATTAAAAGGCTAAAGAAGAAAACCACATAATCAATCAATACAGAAAAATCATTTGAAAAAATTCAACTATTTATGATAACACTTAAAAAAAATAAGGGAGGCGGGGAACTTCCTCAATTTGATAAAAAAAAAAAGTACCTATTAAAAAACCAGCAGCTACTAAAATATTAACATTGAAAGACTGAATGTTTTTCCCTAAGATTGGGAGCAAGGAAAGGGTGTCTGTATTAACTCCTTGTGTTCAATACAGTACAGGAAGCCTTGGGTAGCACAAAAAGGCAGAAGGAAATAAAAGACGTACAGGATGAAAAGACATACAGGATGAAAAGACATAAATGAATCTCTGTTTGCAGCTGACATAATGGTCTAATAACATCCAAAAACAAAACAAAACTGAAACAATTTATAGGATAGTAAGTGAGCTTAGCAAAGCTGCAAGATATAAGATCAACATAGAAATCAATGGCATTTTTATATACTAGCAAGAAACACATGGAAAGCAAAATTAAAGTACAATATTATATTTGAAACCTCTTTTTCAAAAAAACCCCACCCCAGTACTCTTGCCTGGAAAATCCCATGGACGGAGGAGCCTGGTGGGCTGCAGTCCATGGGGTCGCCAAGAGTCGGACACGACTGAGGTGACTTAGCAGCAGCTTCAGATCAGATCAGATCAGTCGCTCAGTCGTGTCCAATTCTTTGTGACCCCATGAATTGCAGCACGCCAGGCCTCCCTGTCCATCACCAACTCCCGGAGTTCACTCAGACTCACGTCCTTCGAGTCAGTGATGCCATCCAGCCATCTCATCCTCTGTTGTCCGCTTCTCCTCCTGCCCCCAATCCCTCCCAGCATCAGAGTCTTTTCCAATGAGTCAACTCTTCACATGAGGTGGCCAAAGTACTGGAGTTTCAGCTTTAGCATCATTCCTTCCAAAGAAATCCCAGGGCTGATCTCCTTGCAGTCCAAGGGACTTTCAAGAGTCTTCTCCAACACCACAGTTCAAAAGCATCAATTCTTCAGTGCTCAGCCTTCTTCACAGTCCAACTCTCACATCCATACATGACCACTGGAAAAACCATAGCCTTGACTAGACGGACCTTTGTTGCCAAAGTAATGTCTCTGCTTTTGAATATGCTATCTAGGTTGGTCATAACTTTCCTTCCAAGGAGTAAGCGTCTTTTAATTTCATGGCTGCAGTCACCATCTGCAGTGATTTTGGAGCCCCGAAAAATAAAGTCTGACACTGTTTCCACTGTTTCCCCATCTATTTCTCATGAAGTGATGGGACCGGATGCCATGATCTTCATTTTCTGAATGTTGAGCTTTAAGCCAACTTTTTCACTCTCCACTTTCACTTTCATCAAGAGGCTTTTGAGTTCCTCTTCACATTCTGCCATAAGGGTGGTGTCATCTGCATATCTGAGGTTATTGATATTTCTCCCGGCAATCTTGATTCCAGCTTGTGTTTCTTCCAGTCCAGCGTTTCTCATGATGTACCCTGCATAAAAGTTAAATAAACAGGGTGACAATATACAGCCTTGACGTACTCCTTTTCCTATTTGGAACCAGTCTGTCAGCTTAGCAGCTTTCAAAAAAGAAATACCTGTGCATAAATCACCAAAATGTACAAAATATGTATACTAAAAATTGCAAAATACTGATAAAATAATTTTTTTAAAAGCTATATAAATGAAGACACATTCATTGGTTAGAAGATTCATCATAGTAAAATTGTCAAATCTCCCTCAAATGATATATGATTATAATGAAATTTCTAGCAAAATCCTCCAAGATTTTTTGCAGGCAGAGTCAGACTTATTCTAAAATTTATGTAATAAGCAAAGGAACCAAAATAACTAAAACATTTTGAAAAAAAGAAAGAACTGGGAGTAATCATCCTACTCTATTTCAGGACTCATTATGCAGCTGTCATAATTTAAACTGTAGTATTGGTAGAGGGGTGGATGTGAAGATTAGTGGAAGAGAATGGAAAGCCCAGAAATAGCCCCACACCAGTGAGGCCATCTGATTTTTGACACAAGTGCAAAATTAATTCACTGGAAAAAAAAATTAATTCACTGGAGGAAGGACAGACTTCAACAAATGGTGCTAGAGAAACTGGATATTTATAGGTCAAAAAAAAAAAAAAAGAACTTCAATTTAAATTTTGAATTAGTGATCAATTCAAAGAAATAGAGGGAAACAAGAGAATGGATAAAACCAGAGATCACCTCAAGAAAATTAGAGATACCAAGGGAACATTTCATGCAGAGATGGGCACAAAAAGGACAGAAATGGTATGGACCTAACAGAAGGAAAAAGTATTAAGAAGAGGTGGCAAGAATACACAGAAAAACTATACAAAAAAGATCTTCATGACCCAGATAACCACTATGGTGTGATCACTCACCTAGAGCCAGATATCCTGGAGTGCGAAGTCAAGTGGGCCTTAGGAAGCATCACTATGAACAAAGCTAGTGGAGGTGATGGAATTCCAGTTGAGAGATTTCAAATCCTAAAAGATGATGCTGTGATAGTGCTGCACTCAATATGCCAGCAAATTTGCAAAACTCAGCAGTGGCCACAGGACTGGAAAAGGTCAGTTTTCATTCCAGTCCCAAAGAAAGGCAATGCTAAAGAGTGCTCAAACTACCGCACAATTGCACTCATCTCACACGCTAGTAAAGTAATGCTCAAAATTCTCCAAGCCAGGCTTCAACAGTACCTGAACCGTGAACTTCCAGATGTTCAAGCTGGACTTAAAAAGGCAGAGGAGCCAGAGATCAAATTGCCAACATCCGTTGGCTCATAGAAAAAGCAAGAGAGTTCCAGAAAAACATCTACTTCTGCTTTATTGACTATGCCAAATCCTTTGACTGTGTGGATCACAACAAACTGTGGAAAATTCTGAAAGAGATGGGAATACCAGACCACCTGACCTGCCTCTTGAGAAATCTGTATGCAGGTCAGGAAGCAAGAGTTAGAACTGGACATGGAACAACAGACTGGTTCCAAATAGAGAAAGGAGCATGTCAAGGCTGTATATTGGCACCCTGCTTATTTGACTTCTATGCAGTATACATCATGCAAAATGCCGGGATGGATGAAGCAGAAGCTGGAATCAAGAGTGCCGGGAGAAATATCAATAACTTCAGATATACAGATGACACCACCCTTATGGCAGAAAGCGAAGAACTAAAGAGCCTCTTGATGAAAGTAAAAGAAGATAGGGAAAAAGCTGGCCTAAAACTCAATATTCAAAAAACTAAGATCATGGCATCTGGTCCCATCACTTCATGGCAAATAGATGGGGAAACAGTGGAAACAGTGTCAGACTTTGTTTTCTTGGGCTCCAAAATCACTGCAGATGGTGATTGCAGCCATGAAATTAAAAGAAGCTTGCTCTTTGGAAGAAAAGTTATGACCAACCTAGATAGCATATAAAAAAGCAGAGACATTACTTTGCCAACAAAGGTTTGTCTAGTCAAAGCTTTAGTTTTTCCAGTCGTATGTGTGGATGTGAGAGCTGGACTCTAAAGAAAGCTGAGCATGAAAGAAGTGATGCTTTTGAAGTGTGGTATTGGAGAGGACTCTTGAGAGACCCTTGGACTGCAAGGAGATCCAACCAGTCCATCCTAAAGGAGATCAGTCCTGAATATTTATTGGAAGGACTGATGCTGAAGCTGAAATTCCAATACTTTGGCCATGTGATTTGAAGAACTGACTCACTGGCAAAGACCCTGTTGCCGGGACAGATTGAGGCAGGAGCAGAAGGAGACAACAGAGGACTAGATGGTTGGATGGCATCACCAACTCAATGGATATGAGTCTGAGCAAGCTCTGGGAGTTGGTGATGGACATGGAAGCCTAGCATGCTGCAGTCCATGGGTTTGCAAAGAGTCGGACACGACTGAGTGACTAAACTGAACTGAAAGCTTGTTGACAAATTCTTAGAACACCAAAAGCATACATAAAAGACAGAACTAGACTTCATGAAAATGAAAAACCTCTGCCTGCAAATGATACTGGTGAGATACATTACAGACTGAGAGAAAGTGTTTGTGAACCCCATATATGACATTGCTTGCCAATGCAGGAGACTCGGGTTTGATCCCTGGGTCAGAAAGATTCCCTGGAGAAGGAAATGGCAACCGACTCCAGTATTCTTGTCTGGAAAATTCCATGGGCAGAGGAGCCTGGTGGGCTACAGTCCAGGGGGTCACAGAGTTGGGCACGACTGAGCAACTAAACAACAATCCATTGCTGTAGGAAATGGGAACTGGTATAGCCATTCTGGAAAAGGGTGTGACTGTTAAAAAATCGAGCACACACCCGGGAAGCCTGGCATACTGCAGTCCATGGTGTCTCAGAGTTGGACACGACTGAGCAACTTAACAACAAAAACAAATTCTTAATAGCCCCAAACTGGAAACAATCAAGAGGTCCCATAATGGGCAAATGGCTAAATTCCATACCATGCGATACTACTCAGTAAGAAAAAGGAGCAAGCTATGCATAGACTTCAGGGGGGTTATGATTTGTTAAAAAAAAAAAAAAAGCAATCTCAAAAGGTCACATACTGAGCAAGTCTATTTGCGTGACATTCCTGAAGTGATAAAATCACGGAGATGGAAAGCAGATCAGTAGTTGCCAGGGTTAGGAAGGCTGGGGGCAGTTGTTACTAGAAAGGGTAAGGGTGGGGGGGTGG